>NC_056594.1:2007596-2307596 GCF_018340385.1 Cyprinus carpio | reverse complement strand
AACGCTGTTCCTTTGAAATTTCTAATCATCAAAGAATCCTGGGAAAAAAAGTATCACGGTTCCACAAAAATATGAACATTTATAATAATCAGAAATGTTTCTTGAGCAGTAAATCAGCATATTAGAATGATTTCTGAAGATCATGTGACACTGAAGACTGGAGTAATGATGCTGAAATTTCAGCTTTGATCACAGAAATAAATTAAATTTTAAAATAAAGTGAAATACAAAAGAGTTATTTAAAATTGCAATAATATTTACAATTTTTTCTGTGTTTTTAATGTATTTTATCAAATAAATTCAGCCTTAAACATTAAACACTTCAAAAATTCTAAAGACCCCAAACTTTTGATGGGTAATGTATGTCACACATTTATGAGACTTGAGAGTATTTAGTATGGTTTTGTTTTTGGAATGTGGATGCTAGGCTATCATATTATAAGTTAATTAAAATGTTTAATGTTTTTTGTTTTTACATTGAAAAATAGTTTAAGTGGCACAGAAAGTTTAATTTTATGTAACCAGTTTTTTCTTGTAATATAATGCGCCAGTAAATGATTCACAAAAAGACAGAACAATAGTAATGTGCACTAAAAAAGTAAATATGGTCCATTCTCAATTCATGTTGACTTTAAGAACAATACAAGTCAAGTGAAGTCAAGTACAAGCGAACACACCTGCTTGTGTGTGCACAGTTGCATGAATCTGCTCTCTCACGCTCAGGATCCTCTTCCTCCTGCAGGTGCAGGCAGTTTGAGGATGGGGACGTGACTCCATGTTCATTAGTCCTGTGGAGGATGGAGCTGATGCGAGCGTGGAGAGACTTCACACACAGCTCTGTTCAGCGTATTCTGGCCGGCGGGGTTTTTGCCTCACTCACAGTTTTTGTATTTGCTGTGCTGTTCCGAACTCTTATGGGTAAAACATCCACCACTAAAACAGAGATTTTTCATGATCATTTACACCCTCTCACTCCAAAAATGATCACAGTGGTCCATATGACTATAGACATGTCCGCTGATAAATGATTAATCAGTCAATTGATTTAGAAGTTATTTTATTTTCTTACACTTTAATTTGTTTTACCATCAGCATGTTACTCTGCACTGTACCTGTCAACCAGCCTTTCATCAGAGAGACACGGTGAACTTGGCGGGCAAGAAATCGGCGACGGTCCAGTGGAAACCAGAAGAGAGAATCAACAGCAAAGTTACCAGCCTACAGTTTCACACAATCCCCTTTCAATGCAGGAAACATCAGATTTAGTCGTAACAGTGACTGGAGTGTGTGTGTGTCTCATCTTTATGATGTTCATTTCCCATCTGTTTTGAAAAGAACATAAGACTGTGCTTCAAGAAGTTACACATCAACCGTCACTATCAATCAACACACTTCAACTCAGGTTACTGCAACTGAACCAGTATAAATCGCTTTGGATAAAAGCATGAACAAAATGGCCAGTCAATTTTTCTCTGAAGAAGAAGAAATGGCTCAATATACATATTTAATAACAGTCTTTTACAATATAGGGTTATGAGAAGCAACATAACAAAATCCTATTTTTATTAACTCATATAAATGTGTCTGTCCTCCTTTCATAAGATTTCACACCTATTGAGTTTAACTCTGGTTTAAGGGCTTCTCTGACTCTCTCTTTACGTGTGAAAGTAGGCAAGTCTGTTATGAACCACGAGAGGGTGCCACAGCTCAGGATGAGCTACCTGAGCTCGAGTCATATTTGTTTTTTGTCTTGAGATTAGGCTTCTATTCTCCATTCTCAAATCGCAAGAGATTATTTTGGGATACTTCTGCATCCTTGAAAGGAGGGTCACGATTCACTGCCATTATATGAACCTATATTTCTCCTTTTGTGTTCCAAAAAACAAAGTCAATCAGATTTGAGCACCAGAAAGAACTGTTGTATAAATATATATAATTGATTATTTATAATGCCAATAATGAATGAGTCCTATAAATGGGTTCGAACAAAGTGTACCTTATTACTTATTGCCATTATAAATTGTAAATGGATGAAAATGAGGCTGTGAGGGATAGATTTACAGTGTTTATAAAGGTACTAGTTACTGAAAGTAAGAATCATAATTTAAGTAACTGACAACTTTCAAAAATGTTTTTGTATAGCCTTCTATGCATTTATTTGAAAGACGTTTTGTCTGCTGAACAACTGGCATGCTGTTAAACCACAGTACAACCCACTGAACGCACTGTACTTCTGTCTCTGCAGCCTCATTTTCATTCCTGTCAAAAATAAAATATAGTGCTACCCCGACTAAGGTCTATATCTTAATAAATTAATTAACAGCATATTGCATTTACTGGCAGTGTTTGGCAACTTGTGGGAAGACGGATTTTTAGAGAATTTATGATGCTTATTTTATAGTATGGTTGTATTAGGCATGTCAAGTATGACATGATATTTGTCCTTTTGACATGTTTTTGTGATTTTTTTTTTCTTTTAATTTGGGGTGATGTCAAAAGATGTATAGCCTACCTATCTGATATATAACTCTCATGAATTATATCAGTTATTTGATAGTGTTCATCCTCTCACTTTTTGGGTGATCAATAATCTTTTGAATCATCCCTGCACCCCTGTTTGTTTCCCATTTCCATGCCCACTTCTAACAATAGGAGGCCCTGTGAGCAGGCAAATGGATTGGATTTCACTTTTTTAATGTGTAATCTATTAGCTGCTGTAGACTGTTCCCTGTAAAAGGTGCTGATAGTGAACAAAAGAGACGGAACAAAAGTTCTGTCTTGACGTCAAAATCACTAGAGAAAAGTTCCACAGCTTCATGATAACATACAGGATTGCTTTCTCAACTGACCAGATTATTTCACAGTAAGATATTAGTCATTAACAAATAAAAAAAAATCTTGATGAATAATTCAAAATTTCCTCGGACCTCCCCCACCACACACACGGACAGAGAGCCCCATCCCCCAGAGCTCCTCTGAAACATTACAAGGGTTGTTTGTCTCATAGACCAGCTGGAGTTCAATATATAATGAAGACCCCCATCTTGGAGTCCCAGCCATGGCTCTGGAAGATCACAGGAGCTTCTGAACTTCCATTGTTGTTGCATGATCATGCATGGATCAAAAGGAGGTGCCACCTTCAGAAAACCATGCAAAAGAGGACTCCATCTTTTCATGACTAACCCCAACCAAATGCAATGGAGGGGCCCATCCCCCCTGCACAGGGGCCTATTAAAATTCATTTCTGTTACAGTTTTTTAGAATCGCCATTGCAGTTTTTTCAATACATTTAACAATTTACCTAAACTGTTACCAAAGTTAGCACAACATCCATATGTATAGGCTATACAATTTACACATTTCTAGTTACTTTGACACAAAATGCATCCAGTTAACACAAATTTAAAATGCTTGAACTTCTGTTACACACAAGCTCAACCAAGACCAAAACAGTGGAGTTTTGCTGCCAACTTTACAAATGCTTTCACACTGTATGTCAGAAAAGATAACATCATGTTCTAAATCTAACTTATAGGCTAAAGTCAAAGTGAGCTTTAAATATTGTGAATTGAAACACAAATATATCACTTGTATTTTATGCCATTGTTTATGAGGAACAGCTGATTGAAGTAATGCAAATATATAAATTACAGCTAGGAAACACACTCAGCTATTGAGGTTCTTTCAATTGCATGACCATAATGGTATACAGAAAAAAAACAACTACTTTGGGCTGTAAAAGTACACTTCTGCATAAATGTGAGATTGGCCCCTACAACACTGAATGCCTTCTCCTGTTTTTAGAAGACCTACATGAAAGACTGGTGCCAGAGGTAGAAATTGGACAGGTGGGAGACCACTTGCCAATATATGTGATCACATGGGACAATGTGGCATTCCATCATCCCCATGCAGTCACAGCCTCGTTTGACCCACATCTGAGGATGATGTCATTTTTCTTTGCCCCTTACTCCCGTTTTCTCAACCCCATTGAGGAGTTTTTCTCAGCCTAGAGAAGGTAGGTTTTGACCATCGTCCACAGCACCAAATGTCCTTCCTGGAAGCAATGGATGCTGCATGCCAAGACATCGCAGGTGAACACTGCAGGGGTGGATAAGGCATGCAAAAAGATTCTTCCCAAGATGCCTTGCCAGAGAATATATCAGGTATCAAGTGGATGAGAACATGTGGCCAAATACAGAAGACCGGGCAGATTAGAAGTTTACTATATTTTTATTCATTTATTTTATTTGTCCTATATATATATATATATATATATATATATATATATATATATATATATATATATATATATATATATATATATATATATATATACTACAGTTTTTTTCTATTGCTAACATCCCTTTTTCCAATCTGTAGTCACATTTTCAAAACACTATACACAATTAGCACATCAGTCTGTTGTGAACATACCTTTAACACAATTCATGTTGTTTTCATACAATATTTAGTAAATTAACACATTTCTAAAAATTATAGATCTTTCTTGTTTTTTTTTTTTTTTTTTTTTTTTACAAATTCTTAAACACAGCATGACAGAAATGAAGACCTAATGTTCCAAACTTTAAATATAGTGTAAAGCCTCTACTTCTGCAACAACAGCAACTCAAATGTATTGGAAAAAAACATCTCTATATAAAATATTGTAACAACTGATGAGCATTTTTAAGTAACAAATCACTAAAATATTTAGAAATAGCTCATTCCAGTCTCAGTTGGAGGAATAGTCAGGTGTTGATGTTTTTCCATTACATCAACATAGAGTAAAAAAGACCTCTTTGAATTGGTTTTGTGGATGCACAACAACACAAAGAATCAGAGAAAGAAAAAATAACGCCTGGGAGAGGGAGAGGAGTAGTTGGATCAGAAAAATGGAGAACAATAGGTAACGGAGGGGTAAGAATGTGATGGACTGTGCATTTTTATGTTTGTTTGTTTGTTTGTTTTTCCCTCTTACACATGTGGAACTTATGAAAGCTTATTTCTGCCATGGAATATAAAGGTTAAAGGGTAAATGTGACTTTTTTTTCATCTCACAGTTCTGACTTTTATTTCTTGCAATTGTGAATTTATCTCACAATTCTGATAAAGTCTGAATTGCAAGATGTAAACTCGCAATTCCAAGAATAGAAGTCCAAATTGTGAGATAAGACAAAATGCATTAGTGTTTTGGAATGATTATTTGATTTTAAGACATGTTTGCAGTGTTTTGGTAGTCTTGGTGTATTGTGTTAATGTATTATTGTATTTTGAAAATTAGTGTTGGGGTTTTGCTTACAATGTGTGATTCTGAGCATGAAATGAACGGTTTTGACAATTGTGTGTTGTAGGTGTGTTGGTGTGTTAGGAGTTTAGGAAAGTTGTTAAAAACATTGAAAATTGTCATAGCAATCGTAAAAAAACTGTAACATCACAGTTAACCTTTGAAGGACCAAACCAATAAACAAAAGTTAAATGAAATCACAGAAAAAAGAGTTCTCTGCACTGTCCTCCTGGTCAGTGATTTCACTAGTCATCACTATGAGTAAAGGCATTCCACTCCATCTCTGCATAGCTGAGCACACAAGCCTTTCAAAGTATATTCTACTGACCGTGAGCATGGATGGAAGCGTCCAGTGTGTGCACACTACACACTACTTTCCTAAGTGCTTAGACACTGTGCAGAGATATAAGCTGACTGTACTGTTGATTAAAATAACGTCATACTAACTAAAAAGGAAAGTACAAACCCAATTCCAAATAAGTTGGGACACTGTACAAATTGTGAGTAAAAAAGGAATGGAATAATTTACAAATCTCATAAACTTATATTTTATTAACAATAGAATATAGATAACATATCAAATGTTGAAAGTGAGACATTTTGCAATGTCATGCCAAATATTGGCTCATTTTGGATTTCATGAGAGCTACACATTCCAAAAAAGTTGGGACAGGTAGCAATAAGAGGCCGGAAAAGTTAAATGTACATATAAGGAACAGCTGGAGGACCAATTTGTAACTTATTAGGTCAATTGGCAACATGATTGGGTATAAAAAGAGCCTCTCAGAGTGGCAGTGTCTCTCAGAAGTCAAGATGGGCAGAGGATCAGCAATTCCCCCATTGCTGCGGCAAAAAATAGTGGAGCAATATCAGAAAGGAGTTTCTCAGAGAAAAATTCCAAAGAGTTTGAAGTTATCATCATCTACAGTGCATAATATCATCCAAAGATTCTGAGAATCTGGAACAATCTCTGTGCGGATCAAGGCCGGAAAACCATACTGGAGGCCCGTGATCTTCGGGCCCTTTAGATGGCACTGCATCACATACAGGAATGCTACTGTAATGGAAATCACAACATGGGCTCAGGAATACTTCCAGAAAACATTGTTGGTGAACACAATCCACCGTGCCATTCGCTGTTGCCGGCTAAAACTCTATAGGTAAAAAAGAAGCTATATCTAAACATGATCCAGAAGTGCAGGCGTTTTCTCTGGGCCAAGGCTCATTTAAAATGGACTGTGGCAAAGTGGAAAACTGTTCTGTGGTCAGACGAATCAAAATTTGAAGTTCTTTTTAGAAAACTGGGATGCCATGTCATCCGGACTAAAGAGGAAAAGGACAACCCAAGTTGTTATCAGCGCTCAGTTCAGAAGCCTGCATCTCTGATGGTATGGGGTTGCATGAGTGCGTGTGGCATGGAAAGTTTACACATCTGGAAAGGCACCATCAATGCTGAAAGGTATATCCAAGTTCTAGAACAACATATGCTCCCATCCAGATGTTGTCTCTTTCAGGGAAGACCTTGCATTTTCCAACATGACAATGCCAGACCACATACTGCATCAATTACAACATCATGGCTGCATAGAAGAAGGATCCGGTTACTGAAATGGCCAGCCTGCAGTCCAGGCCTTTCACCCACAGAAAACATTTAGCACATCATAAAGAGGAAGATGCGGCAAAGAAGACCTAAGACAGTTGAGCAACTAGAAGCCTGTATTAGACAAGAATGGGACAACATTCCTATTCCTAAACTTGAGCAACTTGTCTCCTCAGTCCCCAGATGTTTGCAGACTGTTATAAAAAGAGGGGATGCCACACAGTGGTAAACATGGCTTTGTCCCAACTTTTTTAAGATGTGTTGATGCCATGAAATTTAAAATCAACTTATTTTTCCCTTAAAATGATACATTTTCCCAGTTTAAACATTTGATATGTCATCTATGTTGTATTCTGAATACAGTATTGAAATTTGAAACTTCCACATCATTGCATTCTGTTTTTATTCACAATTTGTACAGTGTCCCAACTTTTTTGGAATCGGGTTTGTATACTGGCCCTGTCCCAAGTGAAACCCTAAAGACTATGACACACCAAGCCAATGTCGGGCCATCGAGTGTCTGTCAGCATTGGACTAGTCAGATCCCATCTACAAGTTCTTTAATTTCAGTTTTGTGTGTCATGACCTTAACACTCTTTGTCTTTCTTCAAGTCTACACTTTCAACACGTAATGCTGCTTTGACTGTTAGGTAGAAGTGAGTTGCAGAGCTTACCTCTGGCAAGAGGAGTTCCGCATTGTCTTGCACACAGTTGAGCATGCAAGCCTTTCAAAGTATACTACTGTGAGTGTGGTTGGATGCACTTGGTTAGTGAACTATTCTTTTCAAGCTCTCAAATCACTTGCACATACACTGTTGTAGCTGGACAAGTCTACATGGACAAACACTGGTCTGCACACAGACATTGTGTAAGAACCTCAGCAGAACAAAGGAATTACTATTTCGGCTGAAGGCCCAAGTGTAATTCATTTTCCACAGTCCACTCCATTTAGCGCACCTTCAAAGAATACTCTAACACAAAGCTACAAATGTCCCAGGCCTGGTCCTCTCTTTCCCTCAACTCTCATCGCTCCTCCTTATATCCTTCCGGACCTATGTGATGCACAGGTGTTTCACATAAGTATCCGCTCCACCAGCTGAGAGGGCTACACTCGTGATGCCACACGGCGGTACTGGACAACCCTCGGTGGACGGCTTCACTTCTCCGCCTCACCTGTGGACAGCAACAGCTCCTCCAACTCCGGGGACCCCGCAGCAAGCCCCCTGTTCCTGAGCTCTCTCTGCTCCTCCTCATTATGGTGAATGGAAGCAGGCCCTGCCTTCTGGCAAATGGCAGTGACTCCTCCGGCAGACAGCAGTGAGCATATCAGTCCCTCTCGGAAAGTCGCTCCGGCACCACCGCAACGAGCAACCACAGGTGACACTCTTCTTCAGCCCGTCCTCCTGGGAACCACAGCGAGGGCTTTTTGACAGGGCGTATCTCCTTCTTCCTGAGTTTTGGCATCAATGTAATATAGTTTGTTGCTTGGGGAAGAAACAGGTGGGTACCAGCTCAACATAAATTTAGACTATTATTTCACAACTGTAAATTTGTATTTAAAATGGTAAGCAAGTGTTTCCTTGTTTATGGTTGGTATATCCGCAGTCCTAGTTTTGGTTTCCTTTTTTAAACGACGAATACAGACTCCTTGACTGGAGCTCCTTATACTGTAGAATTAAATATAGAATAGAAATGTGCATGAATGTAAAAAAAAAAAAAAAATGTGCATGAATGTATACTGTAGTCTTAAATATTAAGATACACAGGAATGTACAAGAGGCGAATATGCAAACATGTTGCGACACTGTCAGTATGTCAATATGAGGTAGAGAACAATGAATATCTTACTGATTAAGTAATTATTAAGTGGAGTCATGTAGATGTTAAGAGGCTGGTTTTGAGTTTAGGAGCCTGATGGCCTGGGGGAAGAAACTCCTCCTAAGTCTCTCAGTTTTTGCCATCAAGCTACGGAAGCGCTTACCAGATGGCAGCAAAGTGAAAAGACCATTACTAGGGTTGTTTGAGTACTTGATGATTTTAACAGCTCTGCTTTTGCAGCGTTTGATGTAGATGTCCTTCAGCAAGGGGAGAGAAGACCCTGAGATGCGCTCTGCTAAGCGCACAACTCTCTGCAGGGCTTTGCAGTCTTGACTGGAGCTGTTCCCATACCACACTGATATACACTGAGTCAATATACTTTCTATGGCCCCTAAATAGAAAGTTTTCAGGATTGCTGGCGAAACCCTGAATTTCCTCAGCTGTCGCAGATGGTACAGTCTTTGCCTGGCTTTATTAACCTGTGTTTGAATGTGGGTAGACCAAGTCAGGTCCTTGGAGATGTTTACACCAAGGTACTTGAAGCTGCTCACCCTCTCCACGGGGGTTCCACTGATCGTAAGAGGAGTGTAGGGCCACTGCTACCTCTTCCCGAAGTCCACAATCAGTTCTTTAGTTTTACTCACATTCAGAGAGAGACAATTGTCACCATGATTTGAGTTTCTCTACCTCATCCAAGTATGCACCTTCATTATTGTTGGAAATGAGGCCCAGAACCACAGTATCATCAGCAAAATTGATAATAGATGTGGAGCTTTAGGAAGACATGCAGTTATGTGTGTAAAGAGAGTAGAGCAGGGGACTCAGGACACAGCCCTGTGGAGCTTCCACGTTCAGGGTGATGATATCAATCTTTTGCATGCCAAAGTAAATTTCTGCACAGAAATATTAAGCTAAATAGAAGCAGAAAATCGTGCTGTACACACTTTCATAAGATCGGGTTAGCCTACAACAATTAATTTGTTTGCTATTTTACAAGTGGGAATACAACGAATTCATGACATGGGTAAAAAAAAAAAAGAGGCTAATAAATAATTCAATAAATAAATAAATAATTGCATTGCAGAAAATGCTTTACATGTTAAGGTATTCAGAACAGAGCAACATAAAAATCTGAAAAAGCAGCTATACAATTATAGGACAAAGTTAATTTGTGTTTTATTTTTTAATTGTACGGAATTATAAAATAAATGCAAATTATAATCGGGCCTGTTTTAGGCTTTGCCTTATTTTTATATTTTAGATATCCATCAATATCCATCAATTCGATTTGAATTAAAGTAGGCTAGTAATTTAAAGATTTCTATATATATATATATATATATTTTTTTATCATGTCTGTGAAGCAATTCGCTGAGTTTAGGTTCATCATTGTGAAGCGCTCCTGTTCAAACCCCAGATGGCAGAAAGCATTTCTTTTCTTTATTTTATAAAAGCACAACGTTTTGTTGATATTGTGAGTACACACAAATAAAAGTAGCCCCTTTACAGTTTAGAATGAAACTGAGGTACTCTTACCTTTATGAACAAAAATGACTGTGTATTAATTTGTTTCCACTGTTACTGTGCGTTCACACCAGATGCGACTTGCGCAAATAAATCGAGCTATTCGCGCGTAGTTGGACGCTTGAACATTTTGAGTTTATTCGTTCATTCGAGCGTGAAATTAACTTCACAACAGATGCGAATTCGCGTCATGGGAGGGGCTTCTGGCAGTTGAGTTCACGCAGCATTTCAACCACCATTTATTCGGATAATTTTCAAAATATTACTGTTATCGTGTCATGAAATGTAGTTTTAAAAGTATTTCAGGCGAGAATGTAGTTGTTTTAAACTCAAATATGCGGTTTATTTATAAAGACAGCGCCTATTTAAAAATGTGTTTCACCGATTTCGGAGACGATCAGCTCCACGCGATCAGCGGGAGCTCAGTTCTCATTTTACCGATGAGAGCACTCTCAACTCAGCTAGTCCTTCTGACATTTGCCACTGGCTCTGATGTCTCAGTGGTTAAACATAAAATATAATTCGTTTTGGGTAAATCTAACAGTTAATCTTTGGTCTTTATTCAATTAATCTATTAATATGTTAAAATTAAAATAAAAAGATGCAATACTGTTTGATATAATATTTTGTTTCATTGTAATGCAAGCTATACAGTATGCCTACACATTTCCCTGATCTACAGGAAATTTAATGTTTTAATGAAAAATAAAGGAGGCAGTGGTGTTTTTTGTTCAAATTTAGATTGTTATAGTTTTCAAATGATAAATGGAGCCACTGTTTCTATAAAAGTATGAAGATGTGTCGTACAGCTCTGGGTATCCACATACAGCGACGATGATTTTGTCCTCCATTGTTGTTTCGGTTTTCTGCCTGCTCGCTACATCATAATCACGTCACTACTAGAGCAAGCTCCTGATTGGTTAATGTGGTGCGAATTTTCGTCCAAAGTTCAGATTTTTCAACTTGCGCGTTACGCACATCAAAATGCCCAAAATGCTCAATTCGCGCCGCGTCTTTCGCGCCGCCTCATTCGTGTCTTTGCATTGACTTAACATGTAAATCACTCGCGCTTAATGCTTCATTCACGTCTGGTGTGAACGCACCTTTAGAAAAAAATGCAACTGATCATGTCGGTGCCATTACAAAAAAACAAACAAACAAACAAAAAACTTACATTTAACGAACAAAAAAATGCTCCAAACATTTTTCTAAATTGACTTTATAAAAAAAATGAAACAAAATGTAATCATTTTTACATTACATACAAAACTGACCTATTTTAATAGCTGAAACAGTAGTATAAGCTTTTTTTGGGAAAACGGGAAAAAGACAGGCTAGGGCCTATATTTGAGGCACGTGCAGCGCTCTAATCCACTTAATCCAACGCTGTTTTGTTCTCATCTGTGAGCATGCTCTTGATATAGGTTGATCTAAGAAAATGTGTGAAAATGTATAGGGCCCCATTCCTATATTTTGCCTGGGGCCCCCAATTCACTAAATATGCCCTTGCGTGAGGGCAACTGGACGATAGTCAACCACTCTTGCCTGAATATTGTTCTTAGGCACAGGGATGATGACAGGGTTTTTAAAAGAGGTGGGAACCACCAAGGTAGCAAGGGACTCATTAAAAATAGATGCAAACAAACCAGCGAGCTGATCAGCACAGGACCTCAGAACACGGCCAGAAATCCCATCAGGACCTGCTGCTTTCCTGACGTTCACTCGCTTTAGAGCCCTCTGAACCTCGTCCTCCGACACGGTGAATACATGATTATCACTGTTCTGACTGCTGCTTCCTGACACGCTGATCGGCAGACTTGCGCTGCCTCAGTTGCATTCAAAGTGGCTGTAGAAAGAGTTTAACTCGTCAGCCAGCGACAGGTCTGCTCTCACAGCTGCAGAGTATTTGTTACCAAAGCCACAGATGGTTCTTAGTCCTTGCCATATGCGTCGGGAGTCATTTAGTTGGAAATGGGACTCTGTGCATTCCCTGTATCTGTGTTTTGCGGCTTTTACTGGCTGTCGGAGATCATAACACAATGTTTTGTACTTGCTTATGTTCACCAACGAGAGGCTGGCGTTGTATGCTGCAGCACGGATTGTTCTGTCCACCCACGGTTTCTGATTTGAGAAGGTCCTTATAGTTATTGTATCTGTAGCTTGTTCGGTTAACGTATTTACAAAGCTTAATGCTACATCCGTGAACTCGCTGACGTCAGAGGAACTCGCTCCCTGTCCCAGTCTACATCCTCAAGAGCCGCCTGTAGCATGGCTTCAGAGTGGATGGACCAGCGCGTCACTACTCTCTGCACTTGGGGTTCTTGAATGAGCCTTTGTTTATATTCCGGTGTGAGAAAAATGGCGGCATGGTCCGATTTGCCAAAAGCCGGTAGTGAGCGAGTTTTGTAGGCATTCTTAAAGAGCAGGTCAGATGGGTTTTTGAAAAATCTCTCTTTTGCAGTTTATCAAAAAAGTGCATGATAAATAAAGATATTGTCTCTCAAAAGAGAGAGTCGGTTCTGAATCGCCGTAACGAGTCGTTATATTTTCGACTCTTTTGCCTGTTACCGTGTACATCACTGGGTAACACATTTGCATAATCCCTGCCTGCCCGCGAAATCCGAACAGAGTCTGACCTGCCCACACACACTCTTGCTATTAGTGCATTTACATCATGTTGAGAAGACGCGGTGTTCAAGGATACCACAGAAATACAATTCGAGCCTTTTGTTGTGTGCTTGTCATTTTATCAAGAACTGCTTTTCTAATCTGGGCTTTTATCTTTGTTGGCTTCTAATCTTCTTAATTTGGACTAACAAGCTCTCTGAACCACGACCTGTAAGTAGTACGATTGATACGTTAGGTGTACATTTTCAATTGAGTGCTCAAAATATAATTTTTTTGTGCCAATATGTGATGAATAATATTGGGACACTTTAAAATACCATCTGACCTGCTCTTTTAACTGAGAGTAGCAATTATCCAGTGTTTTCAGTCCTCTGGTTGGACAGGATAGATGTTGATAAAAGATAGGCATAACCTGCCTGAGGTTGCCTTTGTTAAAATCCCCCGCGATGATAGAAGCAGCATCAGGATGTTTGTTAATGTAACAGCTGAGCACATTGTGAAGCTTAGACAAAGCCAAGCTTGTGTCTGCCTGTGGTGGAATGCAGACAGCAGTAACGATGTTCGATGAAAACTCCCGATAGAATGGGCAGCAAATAATGGATAAATGTTCCAGATGAGGCGAGCAGGAGCGTGACAGAGTGGAGATATTCCTGGGGTCACACCATTTCCTGTTGATCATGAAACACACTCCTCCACCTTTGGATTTACCAGCCTCTACTGTCCTGTCCATCCGTAAAACAGAGAAGTTATCAGACAGCGTTACAGCAGTGTCCGGGACCGAGGTCGTGAGCCATGTTTCAGACAAACAAAGGATGGTACAGTCCCTAATGTCCCATTGGAAACTTAATCTGGCTCTAAGATCGTCCGTCTTATTCTCCAGAGATTGGACATTGGCAAGCAGAATGCTCGGCAGAGGAGGGCTATGTGCTCTTTTCCTCAGTCTGTTGCGAATCCCAGCGCATTTCCCGCAGTGTTTCTTGATCCGTTGCCGCGGTGGGTTACTCAAAGTGTCCAATGTTCATCTCGGCGTACCGGAGAATCTCAGATGGCACCGATGGGTTGGAGGATAAAGTGTCCTGAAACAGGTTAGTGAAGCGGTGTCCAATGTCCAAAAGTGTTCCTTTGTCGTAAGTGATCAGTGCAGACGATATGTGTGTAGAAAGAGAGAGCAAAAGAAAGTACAAAAGTAAATAAAAACAAAATCTAAGTGGAGCGACCTGGATGGCAGCCGAACTCAGCGGCACCATCTTGGATGAAAGTTTCTTGGCTGTCATTTGGCAACATGAAGTTTCAGCTCCCTCCACATATTTTCTATAGGATTGAGGTCTGGAGACTGGCTAGGCCCCTCCATGACCTTAATGTGCTTCTTCTTGAGCCACTCCTTTGTTGCCTTGGCAGTATGTTTCAGGTCACTGTCATGCTGGAATACCCATCCATGACCCATCTACTGTGTTCTGGCTGAGGGAAGGAGGTTCTCATCCAAGATTTTACAGTACAAGGCACCGTCCATTCACCCCTCAATGCGATGAAGTTGTCCTGTACCCTTAGCAGAAAAACAGCATAATGTTTCCACCTCCGTGCTTGACTGTAGGGATGGTGTTCTTGGGATCTCCCTCCAAACACGGCGAGTCAAGTTAATGCCAAAGTGCTAAATTTTGGTCTCATCTGACCACACACTTTCTCTCAAGCCTTCTCTGAATCATTTAGATGTTCTTTGGCAAACTTTAAATGGGCTTGTACCTGTGTACCTTGTACCTGTGTGTACCTTCTTGAGCAGGGGGACTTTACAGGCGCTGCAGGGTTTCAGTCCATTGCGGAGTAGTGTGTTACCAATGGTTTGCTTGGTGACTGTGGTCCCAACTGCCTTAAGATCATTAACAAGCTCCTCCCATGTAGTTTGGGGCTGATCCCTCACCTTTCTCATTATTATCCTTACTCCATGAGGCAAGATCTTGCACGGAGCTCCAGACCGAGGGTGATTGATGGTTATTTTGTATTTCTTCCATTTCTGAATAATTGCACCAACAGTTGTCTCCTTCACACCAAGCTTCTTGCTGATGGCCTTGTAGCCCATTCAAGCTTTGTGCAGATCTACAATCTTGTCTCTGACAGCTCTTTGGTCTTGCCCATGGTGGTGGGAGAGGTTGGAATGGAAGATGCATATTGTGTGGACAGGTGTCTTATACAACTAACAAGCTGACATTAGGAGTAACTTCTTAAAGTGACAGAACTGATCTGTGTTCCACATGGGCACATAAACAGTCTGTGGGAGCCAGAATTCTTGTTGGTTGGTAGTGGATCAAATACTCAAATACCACTGAAATGCAAATCAATTTTTAACCTTTATATAATGTTTTTTTTTTTTTTTTTATGGAATTTTTTGGTTGATATTCTGTCTCTATCCATTGAAATAAACCTACCATAAAAATTACAGACCCTTTATTTCTTTGTAAGTGGGCAAACTTACAAAATCAGCAGTGGATCAAATAAATATTTTCCCCACATGCTATTTGACTGTTTATTGTAGTCTTTGCAGTGTTGTCTTCAGTTTAGTTGGTAAGTTTTAGGTCCACACACAGGCGACGGGGGACAACAACATAATTGGTTTTCATCACAGCTAGTTTTATCAGTTTGCCTTGTGGGTCGACAGAATCACTTTTTGAGAATTAATAACTGCAAGTTTGTCAAATTAATACCATAAAATATTTGATTATTCAGAGTTTTGCTTTGAGCCACTTAGTAGTAAATACACACGATATCCATGAGCACAACTGTACTTTCATCTGTATTTTCAGATTTTTGTCTGTGAAGTAGTCTTAACTTAATGCTTCTGCTGTGTAGTACATAGGGTAAGTAATGTGATAACAACCAGAAACTCTATGATAACATCAACATCATTTCAGAACTCACCCACACAAGCTGATAAGTAGATGCAATAACAACTCAAACAAAACAATAAGACACTGGAGCATGTTTGACTCATAAAACAATAAAGGGATAAGAAGTCATAAATTAATTAAGAGTTTAGTGGTCTGAAGTAGGTATTGAAGTAAACATCAGGTTTTAAATGGCACAGTGTTTTTTCAAAGATACAAAATCAGATCCAATGTCCTTATGTTATCTTAAATATTTAAAGACAATATTTTACATCTGAGTAGAGACATATTTTAAGCTTAATCTTGAAAACGTACAAAATGCAACAGTACAACCAGAAAAAAACAAACAAAAAAAAAAAAACTAAAATTGAGTTTACAAATATTTAAAAACCTATACAAATGCATCTTTACATAGTTCCACATAATGTGCAAAATTACTGCCAAGAGTGTGCATTTTTCATTGGCCTGCTTACTATTTTCAGACATAAATACTGAACAATTATGCAAACACAAACTTTTATGATAGCCCTGACTCTTTCCACTGGTACATCATGTACAAAGAACAACAATAACATCTTCATCAACAGTTAGAGATTGATTTTAACCTCTGCACTGTGATTCCATTTTATTGTGGTCAATGTACCTAATGCATTTTCTTTGTCCTTAAAGACCTCATGAAATTGACTGACAAGTACAATACTCTTTCCTGTACAGACGTATAAGTTGAGGGGGACATACTGATTTCACGGGGGCTTCAACTGAAGTCTATTCTTTTGCAAAGATTTAAATGTAATGTAGCGATTAAATATTTTGCAGTCATCAACAACAAAGTCGCATATGGACCCAGTTTGCTGTTTTCTGTGCATTACCAGAAAAAAATACATTTTGTTATAAATTATAACATTATAAATGCGTTGCTGTCACTTTGGCCTCATCCTCTATAGTGAGCGCTGGGTTGTCATACATCTCTAAACTCTTATCCTTGGTTTTCATGTCATCCTTCTCTTCATCCCTCTCTTTTTCTTTGCAGCACTTGCAGCAGCAGCAGCAGCGAGTCCTGCAGAAGGTCATGCTGGCGGTCACCACTTTGTCCCAGGGTTTGAAGGAGTGCAGCGGTTTGGGCAGGAAGTTCCAGCTGCGGAGGAATGATGGCAGGAAACGCGGGCAGCGTTTCTGCGTAATGTTCACTATGATCACAAAGATCACAAAGACCAACACGGGCACTCCGACCCCCACCAAGACCTGCCAACCCGCGATGGAGAGGCCCAGGACTAACAGCGGGAAGAGGAGGAAGCACAGGATGAGATACAATGCCGCAAACCAGCGGTATTTGGCTGTGCGGTTGCCCAGAGCTTTGGCTAATCGGATAGGGATGCGTGTGAAGGGGATGGGATACCACAGCAGGATACCACTGATGTTGAAGAAGAAGTGACAGAGAGAAATCTGGAAGAAAACACAAATGATAGTCTTTAATCTACACCCACAGTAATAAAATCAATTCAAAGGAAAATAAGTGCAGTAACAAACCTGTAGAGAGTTCGCCAGTGTCTCTCCAGGACTGGCGAGGGCAGCTAGAAGAGCAGTAGTGGTTGTGCCAATGTTGGAGCCCAGAGTGAGTGGATACGCCCTCTCAAGGCTAATGACACCAATACCTGAAGAGAATGAAAAACACTGCAATAAGCATAATATACAGCATGCAAATATCAGATAAGACCGTTTTTAATTAGACTGAACAACTTAAAGCGGTGGACAGACTGATTGGTGGGATGCACAGATTTGCTGGCTGTGGTGTCACATCATGAATATTAATTTGGTTATACATATGATCTTTTAATGTTTTTTTTTTTCTTTCTTTTTTTAAATAGTCTGTGAAGATGAGTTGGAAGTCAATCATCAAATACATCAATGTAATCAATAACTTGATGAATATAAATTATCTAAATTACTAGTACAATCGCACACAGTGTATTTTTTTCTTATTGAATACACTACTGTTCAAAAGTTAGAGAGTGGGATTTATTTATGTTTTTCAAAGAAGTCTCTTTTGCTCACCAAGACTGCATTTATTTAATAAGAAATACAGTAAAAACTGTAATATTGCAAAATAGTATTACAGTTTAAAATGACCGATTTCTATTCAAACACATTTTAAAACAATTTATTTCTGTGATCAAAGCTGAATTTTCAGTCTTCAGTGTCACATGATCCATCAGAAATCATTCTAATATGCTGATTTGCTGCTCAATATACTTTTTTGTTATCAATGTATTATCAGCATTTTGTTCAAAAGCCGTTTAAAGCATTTATATAAATAATATAAATAAGTGTAAACTTTTATTCAGCAAGGATGCATTAAAACTTATTTCTAAAAAAAAAAAAAAAAAAAAAAAAACCTTGCAGACCCCAAACTTTTGAACAGTAGTGGTGTATTTACAAAGTGATTTAAAGGAACAATCATTCTTACTGACCTATTTAAATGCCCAAATCAGCTTATTTCATCCCTACATATTCCACTGTCTGTCCTGGGATTCTGTAGGACATTCTGGGATTGCCTTTTCCAAGAGGGATACATGCAATACCTTGTATACTACATAAAATGTCTAGGTAGGCTTTTTTATTGGGTTACCATAATATGTTTTAACCTTCAGCAATTTAGCAACCACTCCAATCAATCAGGTTTCTATACTGACCGACTAGTGGAGTGATGGCTGAGGTGAAGACAGAGCTGCTCTGTACAATGAAGGTCATTCCGGCTCCAACAAGGATGGCGATATATCCAGTGACCCAGGCGAAGGGGAAAGGGAAATCTGGCAACAGTTAAAGCCATATTAGAAAGGTCATGAACAATGTTTAGTACATTTATTTATTCCTGTTATTAAGTGATGGTTGCATTAAAACTCCCCACAAAGCATTGGCTAAAATGTAAGTACAGTATGTGAGGAGTTATGAGCATGTACCTGAGTGCAGTCTGAAACCAACAGCACATGCACACACACACACACCTGTGGCACTCAGACACACTCAGGCTCATATCATGTTCCTGTTCAGCTCATCAGACAGCAGGACTGGATCACCTGTGCCGACTATCATATGACAGGATACATGCTAACACACTTCCAGTAAGCGCTACGCCTACAAGAATGAGATAAGATTGAACTCTGGGAAGGGTGGTGCCACGTTGCCACATGTATGTTTTTAGTTCAAGGTCAAATATTTTCTACATGTGTCTTTGTCTTCAACTTCCAACTTAAAAGTTTAGTGATGCTGCACATTGTCAAAAAGAGTGTGTATCAGAGGTTAATGTTAGCGATTAGCAGCAGAGCTTATCAGCAGAGGATTCATCTCCGATGTTGACTCACCTGTGTTGAGCACCTTTTTGATGACTACTGCCACCTGACCCTTCAACATGGAGTTCAGCAGCTTGACGATCAGAATCAGGCAGGTACAGAGGGCCAGCAGTGACAGAGCCAACAAAATCAAGCCCACCGCTAGGTCAGGTAGATTAGCGTACACAAACATGTGAGTGCCTGAAGAGAGAGAGAGATGAGGACGACTCTGTCAGAACTTACATAAAATATATATCAACGCTCACAAAACTTCTAGAAATTTAGTGACCAGTTTCTCTGCTGGTGGTCAGAGTGGACAATCGGAGTTATATGAAATAATGTCCAGGCTAATCCATGCTTTATAATGGGAGTTGATGGTAGCCCAAAATTTGAAGAACAGAAGATAAGCCAAGAGGACACTGGTTTTCCTTTGCTGTAAACAAAACTTGGTTCTCGCGAGACTAGAACATTCTCACCGGTGCTTATGCTACGCCTACATCCTACCTCATCACCTGGACTCCACTCTCCCGTGAACGAGCATACAACCCTTTAATAAGAGGCTACTAAGTAAAAAGATGCCATTAAACACATATATAAAATATGCCACCTTTATGTTGTTTCAACATTAATTTGGAGATTCAGTGTGAAATTGACAAATACATTATATTAATATGCAATTAATCGTGATTAATTACAGAAAAATGTGTGAATATTATTCTTTTCTTTTTTTTATTGATTGACAGCACTAGTATTTTTATCAGATTACTAACAAAGCTTTATGCAAATAGCTGATTCTGGTTAAAAATCCCAATTTAAATGGAACAAATAATATTGCAAATCTTAAAAGATACAGAGGGCTGTTTTCAGATATTAAGTACACCTTGGGGTCCTTGGCATTAAAGACTGAAAAACCTGCGACATAATATATCAACAATGATCTTCAAATTCTCATTTGAGGAGCATCTTGAAAGAGCATACTCTTTCACAGTTGAAGGACCACAGAATGATTACATACTCAAATCCACTGAACCAAGTCGAGGCTGGAATTTCAACATGCAATCTAACTACTTGCATTGATTTAAATCACCCGAATTCATACCGAGAGCAAAAGCCCTGCTGCCAAACTGGCAGAGGCTCTTTGTTCAGGTGCACTGGCCTCAGGTGCCCGAGGCTGTCATGAAGAATAGCCCTATTGAAAAGGTAGAGTAGATGGATGGGGTGGGGGGAAAGGTGAAGCTCAGCATTTAAGAGAAGCCATTGTACTCATGGAGGTTAGAGCGAATGGCAATAGATGGCTTAAGAGTTGAAATAAGTCAGCTATGTAAGACGGGAAATGGATTGATACTAGGCTTCAGCTTCTGTTGATCCTGGAAGTTCGTGCACTGGTTGCTACAAGAGCCACAAAGAAAGCAGAGGCACTTACATTTGTTCAAATTGATCGTTTCTGTTTGGTTCTTTTGAGTCCAGATCTGGCCGTCCTCCTCCCAGCAGAGGGCGTCAGGTGTGCAGTTTACGAATCCAGGGACTGTGATATTCACGAGGTTCTGAAACGGACAAAAATACATCTTCAGACCTAAACCTTACATAACAGAGAGAATATGAAGCTTTTGTCCTGGCTATCACTGAATAAATACGATAATCTAACAGAAATATACACAATATATAATAGCGCAGAAATAAACTAACAATTCATATCAAGTAATTGGTGTTAAATTGTTAGCTTAGCATCATGCTAACACCACAAGCAATTGGTATTCGAATCTCTGTGTGTATGATGTTGTATGTTACACAGAGCTGACATTCCTATGAAAAGTGTTTTAAACACGAGGTTTAATTTCAGTTAAAACGTTGCCTTTAAAGAAAGCTGTCTACGTAGACAGCAAGGCAATGCGCTAGGTTTAGAACAGAGCAACAGAGCTATGCTCAGAGCTAGGTTTGTCTGGAATTTAGATAAAAGACTTGCATAACAGTGTTTATCATCTGAATTCCCATCAGTGTGACAAATCCCATTTCCTCATGTTTTAACAGCCAAATCTAGTGACTATAAGAAATGGTGGGTGTGCTGCACTGAATTAACCCACTTTCAGATTCTCACCGTGACTTTTTTTGTTTTACACCAGATCTTAATCAGACTTTTGTTTCGGGCTGCAGGGTCTCCAGTGGCGATGTCACGGATCACAGAGGTGTCCAGCTGGAAAAACAAGGAAAAAGATTCTCAATGAAAATACATATGTTACAGCAGAGAGCAAAGCAGGTGCTTAAAGATCGCAAAATTCCTCTAGTTTAAGTGTCTTATTACATTTCGCAAAAAAAAAGGAATTTTTAACTCTAATTCTGCAAAATAAAAAATGTGCATCAGTGTGTTTTGTGCTTCAGTTTTTATGTATGAAAGTGCTGTAAAATGAATTGTTGTACATTGTAATTGAAAATGCACAATACTGTCATATTTAAGTCAATTCAGTACTCGTCCAGATAAACACACACTACTATGTCGAAATTCCTATCTTAGCGAGTGCCCTCGTAAACAGTTGGTTTGAGAGAAATAAAAAATGGATGTGTGTCAGTATATTTGATCTGTACATTAGGTCTTAAAGTGACAGCAGCCTAATAAACCTGCTGCTGTTAAATGTTTATTTATAGGACAATATCAAGGACACAGTGGAGCTTATGCGATCAGCTGCCTGATACAGTTGCATACGGATACTGTTGAATGGTAAAACCTAATAGATCCACTGATCTCACCTCAATGATGTTTTTGGTGAGGGGTTCGGTGATGACCTTTAACAGGTCTGGAGCGTCTGCACCCGTCTGGATGTTAAAGGAATCAATTATAAGTTTAGTGAGTCTGTAGAGGTATCCTGAAGCCACCTCCAGAGGCAACAGCACCAGGACAGACAGCCAGTTAAAGAAGTCATGGACCGTAGCTCCAGCAAATGCCCTGAGGTACACAGAATCAATGACAAAACCCATTTCTCAGATGTTCAACTCGAGTTCTTTCATCAGCAAGTAAATTCAAATTTACTGAAAAAATGCTAGATCAACTTTTTCACCATTCTGAGTTATGTAAAGCCTGTTTTTGCATACAAAAAAAATGATGCTATTGAGACCCAATGGTTCAATGTTTTCCATGACTGCATAGATACAAAACTAACTCCTTAGTTGGGTTTACCTGCGAAACTCGTTGCGGTCTCCCGCTTGCATCACAGCCACGATGGTGTTTGTCACAGAAGTGCCGATATTAGCACCCATGATGATTGGCACTGCAGACTTCACCTCCAACACTGCAATTTACAATGAAAAATAATATATAGATACACAAGTTTTTAAGTTTAAAAAAAAAAAAAGTTTTGTCTGTTATCCAGAGGTGCATTTATTTGGTCAAAAATAGTCAAAAATGTTATGTAATGCATTCCTGTGATCAAATCTGAATTTTCAGCATCATTACTCCAGTCTTTAGTTTCACACGATCCTTCAGGAATCATTCTAATATACTGAATTGATGCTTTATTTAAAACTGAAATCCTTTGTAACATTATAAATGTCTTTACCATCACATTTGTTCAAATGAATGTATTCTTGCTGAAAAAAAGAAACGGAACCCAAACTTTTGAACTGTAGTGAGTGAACAATATATGCCAATACATTTCAAATAGAAAAATAAGACAGAATCAATCTGAATGTGGTAGAATACACACACACACAGTCATTTTCAAGGGTGATGTCAGGTAGAAGTGCCTTAAGGTAACAACAATTTTACAGCACATTTTACAGTGGATATTGATTTTTCACTCAGTTACAATTTGTGCTACTGTTCTTACATGTAAGTGCTTATCATGAGGGAGGAGATATCTGTATGAGCATGAGTCACACACACACACACACACACAGAAAAACTCACATCCAGAGGACACCATGCTGACCACAATGGAGGACGAGGTGCTTGAGCTTTGAACCAGAACAGTGACCAGGACTCCAATCACCAGACCAGCCACGGGGTTCGACAGAACCGCATTGTCCTGGAAGATATCGCCAGCTGCCTTCCCTGAGCACAAGGACAAAACCAGCAAACCATGCCATTTGTGACCCTGGACCACAAAAGTGTCAATTTTTAGAAATTGAAAATTAAATATCATAAGAAATAAGCTTTCCATTGGTGTATGGTTTATTAGGATTGGACAATATTTGGCTGAGATGCAACTATTTGAAAATCTGGAATCAGAGGCTGCAAAAAAAAAATCTAAATACTGAGAAAATCACCTTTGAATTTACCCAAAATAATAATTATCAATGCATATTACTAATCAAAAATTAAATTTTGATATATTTACGGTAGGAAATTTACAAAATATCTTCATGGAACATGATCTTTACTTAATATCCTAATGATTTTTGGCATAAAAGAAAAATCGATAATTTTTACCCATACAATGTTTTTTTTGGCTATTGCTAAAAATATAACCCAGCGACTTAAGACTGGTTTTGTGCTCCAGGTCACATTTGTGTCCACAGCACATCCATTTCTGCTCAGAGACAACCACCCTCCATTATACATTAACCACGTTAAACCGATTTGCTATGATAAGGCACCGTTTGTTTAAAGTACATGATCACTGGTGTCCTACAAAAGCAGTGGTCTCAAACTCAATTCCTGGAGGGCCACGGCTCTGCAGAGTTTAGCTCCAACCAGCTCCAAATCACACCTGCTTGGAAGCTTCTAGTAATCGTGAAGACTTTGATTAGCTGGATCAGGTGTGTTTGAAAATTGAGGAAAAAACAAAAAACAAAAAAACTCAGCACTTTCAAGCAAAGGGCCTTAAAAGTTTAAATTCAATGGAATATTCAAATAAATTATTATCAGTAGATTAAAATACACTCCAATCTAAATACAAAAAATACAAAAATGCATAAAATCAGGCTGTAAACTGAAATCATATTTATTTTTCCCCTCTCAATAACAGTTTTAACTGAACATAGCTTTTGAAACCACTGGAATCACAAATTTTTTCATGGCTAATTTAATATATCAATATATAAATATCTACTCCCAGTTTGTTAATAATAATAATGATAATATAAAGCTTTTTAAATTTTTTACAGGATCCCTTTTTTCCAGCATGAGACAGGTTGATACTGATAAAGTGAGACAGTATATCAAATTATGAATTTATTATTAACTTACATAGCAATAACAACTAATAAATCATGAACTGAGAAATCAAAATTCCCTTGATATTTTGACATATAATTTGACATAAAAAAACATCCTGTAAGTTTCAGAACTCAAAACCTTCTTGTTAGTCCAAAAACATCTTGAAGCCAAATTGCCAAAACGACAGCTTTTGGAATGTGCCACTTAATGAAGTTATAGAGCGTCTAAACCCCGCCTCCACAGAAGATCACTGCCTGCTTCTACAGCGCTGCCTGTTTAGCCCCGCCCACCAATTCTACATCAATACCTGTTTAGCCCCGCCCACTGATTCACACATGTAGTGTAAATAATGAGAGAGGCAAACAGGTCTATGCAGAAATCAAATCATAAAGATGCTCCACAGATAACAAGACGCTGTTCAGTGCCAAGTTTTGGAAAAACACAGGGTGTGTCTCAATCAGCTCTCGAGCTCGTGAATCAGCCTATCGTGTACACAAACACGTATCATCAGGGGGGTATTCCAGAAAGCAGGTTATCTGACATACCCGGGTATGTTTAAGAGTAAGTAAGTGGATAACCTCAACTTTCGGTTCCAAAAAACGGAGGTAACTTTCAGGGCATGTTAGTAGTCATAGCAACTCACTCTCTGAACTTAACCTGCTCCGGAGCAGCTTCTGTTCCAAGGTTAGTTCACTTCAGCGAGCCTTCAGTGGGCATGACAGACAGCGCACAACATTATATAATATTACAATATGTAATATAGCCTATCATATATATATATATATATATATATATATATATATATATATATATATATATATATATATATATATATATATATATATATATATATATAGCCTATATTTGATATGTTAATGAGGAAGCGCTAATATAAATAATAAATAAGGTAATATATTATTCTAATATGATTATTTATTTTATTGGCATATATAAGAGTTATCTGTATACATTATAAAACACTATGACAAAGTAATGTTTAAGTTATATATTTATTTTATTTATTACATGTTATATTATCTCACACATGGAGCGGCATTTTCTATATTCTCTAAATTCTAAAATCAAAATACATATCTGATATGACTTAATATATAATTAGCATAAAACAAACAATATAATTCACATTCTTCTCAGGGATTAAAGATTAAATGGAAAAAAATTTAAATGATTGCACAGCCATCAATTAGGTTGCGATATGCACTAAGCATGTAAACAACAAATGAACAAAAGAAGAAGAAAGAAACAGCTTGGCACGCTTTTTCTTAGCGTCCGTTTCCATAGTGACTCGTCGATTCGTCGCTCTTTTGAGAATGTCTTGAGTTTTAACCGGGAACATACTCTGAGTTGAATGAACTTACTCCCGGATGCGTTTTTGGAACCACATACCTCGAGTAAGCAAGGTTTGGGGTTAATCAACCGAGAGTTCAGGGTTTAGTTCACGGTAAGTTAACCCTGCTTTCTGGAATACACCCCAGGTTGAATCCAGTTGTTTATTAGTCAGTTATTTCTTATTTGAGCCAATGCAGATTTACTAAGTTATCGAGACCGCCCTGATTGTAAAGCAAAACATGATTGGCTATAGTGAGAACATACTATGATTGGTCAGCGAAGTGTGGCTGTTATCTGATTGGCTCGAGCAGACGGTGGGTGGAGTCACGCGTTTGTGAATTGCCAGAATCTTGATGGTAAAAAAGTTTTAAAATCCACAAATGCACACAGCGATCCACAAACACATGCCTTCAATGCCAGACAAAGCTGTGTTTTTGACATAAAAATATATTTGTAAATAGGTTTTTTATTTGCAAATCTCATTTTATTTATTTGTGAATTTAATGTTTGTGAAACTCAAAGATTTATTTGCGGATCTCATTCTATTTATTTGTCAATATGTTTAATTTTTTTGTTAATCTCTTTACATTTATTAGTGGATAATAATTAATTTATTTGGAATTATGCAACAGTTCTACCTCCATAGAAGAGGGCCTCATGTTTCAATGTCTTCCTGGTATTTATTTATTTTTATTTTTTTTCCCATAAAGGCATAGCCTACTATTAGGTTACAGTACTTTGGATTCTTATTAAAAGTGCATAAATAAGTACAATTTCCAAAAGCCACCGACTATACCAAAAGGTCTATTTATTTTATAGTGTAGTGCAATGCACTGTTTCATTGTATAGTTTAGCACAGTCCTAGAGTTCTAAAAGAGGAACAACAACAAAACCATTTTTCATTAAAAAAAAGTTGTAAGGTTCAAAGGAAGCTCAAGAAAGTTTACTGCACCTCCTACAAGCTGGAAAGCGGAGCTCAGGATGTCCAGAGAGCAGACGAACACGTAGAGCAAACCCAGCAGAAGAATAAACTTCACGATAGACTTGAGAACGCGCAGAACTTTCCCCTTCGTGTCGAGATCTGCAGAGCAAACACAGACAAAGAGCGTGACGCGCAGGAGTGTAGCTCGCGCCCGCGCTTCATTCGCACTGTTACACTTACCTGACCATTTCACCCCGGTGTCCCGGAGCTCGGGCAGGTCCCACGGGTCCACCTCCTCCTCCGGCTCCGATTCATCTGTCGGCGGTTCGGGATCCGTCGCATCTTTGCGCGCGCGGTGTGCGTCTGTGAGAGAAAAGACACGCGTCTGAAGACGGACAGAAACCAGGAACAGAGGGCAGGACGGAAGTGCGACTCTGTGTGGACGTGGTTTGTTACGGGACACTTACCGAGTTCCGCTGACGGCGTGGCGGGATGAGTCTCAGGCAGCGGAGGCATCGTCTTCACTCACATAAACATATAAATAATAACATGTTACGATGTAACATTTTCTCAACATTCACTTTTGCACCACATAAATGCTTTGCTTTATTTGTGTCCCAAAAGTTTGGTAACATCTGGCTAAAACAAAAAAACTTGAAAGCAAAGTCAAACATCTTTTTTTTCTTTCTTTCTTTGAATTACACGGTGTTTCAAAACAATGAACACTAAAGTAAAATAAATAAATAAAAAAATAATAAAAAAATACAAATACAAGTAAAAAGATGTTTCTCATTGTTTTTCATTCTTATTGTGATATGATTAAAAACAATAAACAATTTAAAGTAAACAAATGTAAACGTAAACAGGGAAAGTAAAAAAAATAATAATTATTTGTTTCTCATTTAAGCATTGATTAAAAGCAATAATCAGTATCATTTAAAAACCGAAAACATTAAAAAAAAAAAAAAAAAAAAAAAAGTATAGTCTCCTTTTCTTAGAAACCGTTGTTTAAAACAATGGACAGTTTAATGTAAAATAGTAAGCGTAGAAGTACAAGTAAAAAGTTCTTTCTTTCTCATTAAGAAAACAGTAATAAACAAACAAACATACAAACAAAAGTATAAAGTAAAACCCGGATCGTAAAGGGAAAAAAAAGTATAAGTCTTTCTTTCTTAGAAAAATTTCTTGTTTATAAAAATGAACAGTTTAATGTAAAAAAAAAAAAAAAAAAAAAACTAGTGAATGTAACTGTAAAAAAGAGTATAGTAAAACAAATACAAAAGTATTTCTTATTTAGAAAGCAGTGATTAAAAACAATAACATTTAAAGTAAAACATTTCTTTCTTTCTTTTTCTTTCTTTCTTTCTTTTTCTTTCTTTCTTTCTTTCTTTCTTTCTTTCTTTCTTTCTTTCTTTCTTTCTTTCTTTCTTTCTTTTTTTCTTTGTCTGATCGTTGGCTCACCTGTCGTGATTGTGTTGAATTGCCCATGTGTTAATATCTCACAAATGCTCACAGATTCTTTGTGTTCGCTTATAGAAACAACGATCAGTCTGTCAGCAGATATACGCCAGTATTTATCAGTTTCCACCACACCGTTAAGCAACAGTTTGATGACAGATATAAAGCACTCCCTGACACTCATGATTCAGACTCATCGACAGTGATCACATCCTTACTTAGATACACCCAGACCACTAAAGACAGAAACACTGCACTGCCTACAAGAACTTGTAGCTCAAGATCCTAAAATCTTTGTCTTAGAGATATACAAAAGCACATATTAATTTGTTTTTAAAGTTATCAGGTAATACCAAGCATGCTTTCCAAGCACTGAGCAGCATTATTTTAGTGTGGTTGTCCTACCTGTCCTGTGCGGTGTGTGTGTGTGTGCTGCTAGTCCAGTGGATGTACCTGTCGAGGAGGCGCAGGTGTCTTATATACACCTGCAGCAGGAAAGTCCTGCTCGTGTCACTGATCTAAAGTCCAGAGCGGGTGGTACTTCACAGCGCATGCATGCAGCCTCAAATAAAGGCCAATTATCAGCTCAAACAGACCGACAGAACCTCTAAACAACTCACAATCCTGCTGCCATGCAGACCATGCATGCACATACGTTGCATGCATATACGTAAAATGTTTAAAATTCTATTCTATTCTATTCTATTCTAGCATGTAAACCATGACATTTTATTAAACCATAACATATCAGCATATAGTTTTCATCTGTCACTATCAGAGTCTGCCCTCTATTGAAAAAAAGGGCATATTACAGCTGGGGTCTGAAAGCCAAGCTCAACTTCAAGATGAGCCTAAATGTGTCACACACTTCCCTAAATCACAACAGTACTTTGGACAATCTGCAACAGCATGTAAAGGTAGTTCTGTTATATACTGACCCTGAAAATAATAAACTAACAGAGGGGACTTGAAATAGTATTCATATTTTTACTCAAATTAGTATGACTATATGGTATTTTATTTTAAATTTTAGTATACAGTATTTAAAAAGTGTCCAGTATTTATGTCTATATAATACATGTAGATAGTTGGACAGCTTAATCATTTCACAGTAAATAGCTAATAGATATTTGATACATCAATATCAAACAAAAAAGCTACTTAGCCAAATTTTAAAAATGCATATAATGTGCACACAATAATAATGTATTTAAACAAAACTGAAATATGCAAAATACTTACAAAATACAAAATGTAAGCGTAAAAATGTCATTGTAACGAAAGCCATGAAGATACAATTATTATTTTTGTTTGGAAATTTGAATGAGAAAGAAAACAATTTCATTTTTTTTTTCTAAATATGTATTTCCTCTAAAATCCATGGATGGAAAAAATTTTTTAATTGTTTTTTATTTATTTAAGTTTTTATTCACTAGTAATTTTTTTTATATATATAGATTAAGTGTTAATTTGAAAAGAAAATAAATTGTTATTATTATTTATTATTATTTATTATATCCTTTATTTAAACAGGAAAATATACTGTTGAGAGACAACAGCTCTTCTTTCAGGGAATCCTGGCTCAAAAAGGCAGCAATAACAAATAGTTTACAATCACACTAAATAATAAAAATGAAAAATAATGATTTAAAACAACCACAACTCTACTTTAAAAGTTTCCAATAAAGAATCAAAATAAATCATTATTTAGAAAGAAAAAAAATATCTGAAAAAGAAAAGAAAACAACAAAGAAAAACAAACAGTGAAATAAAAAGCAATGAAAGAAAAACAATGAAATATTTTCTTTTTGTAATTTTTTATTGTAAATTCGGTGAAACAGTGAAAATAAAATTATAGGCACAGTAAACATCACACAAACATAATTGTATTGTCTTAATAATATTATCTTAATCTATAAAATACTAAACTCTAAACATAACATACTACACATAAAATATTAAATATTTAAGATATATTTTAAGCATGTTGACGGAGCATTTGAATTTGAATATTAAATGAATAGTTACAACAAATTATTACGATACACATTTGAAAACAAAAAGTATAATGTCATGCAACTGTTTTTTTTGGTGTTGTTGTAGGTTTATTATGAATTCTCTACTCTCTCTGCTGCAGTGCTTATTTTATCTTTATGAAATCAGATAAAAATGTCATAAGAAAGTTAAAGGCATGTATTATACTACTCTGACTAGCTAAATATTAAATGTAATAAACACCGTTTGTTGTTTTCACGTCGACAGTAAAATAATTCAGATAAAAGCTTAATTAGCTTATCGTCAGGTTCACTGAGTTTGTGCGGTTCAACTCCTGAAACTAAAGAGAGCAGATGATATAATATATCACAGTCTTACTTGAACAAGGTGAAAGGCTGATGCAAACATAACTTAAAGCTCTGAATGCTTGGAAAACTCCCCACCCGTCTGAGCAGTTCATTTTTTCTTCACTATTCAGATGTTTTGTTTGTCATATTTTTGGCATGCAGGCACTCTAAATATAAATATGCTTTTTTCCCATTTTATAAAAACAGCAATCTTAAAAAAAAAAAAAATTTCATAGACACATATTAAAATCACATACCAGATTTAGTGGTATTTGCTACTCACTACAGTACACTATACTACTACTACTACAAAAAATAAAATAAAATAAAGAAAGAAAAAAAAATAAACTGACCTGTTTCTTTAGTTTCTTATGTTGGCGAGTATTTCTTAAAAAAAAAAAAAAAAAAAAAAAAAAACAACAACAACAAAAAAACAATGCAATGCAATGCAAAATAAAAAATATTATAAGAACATGGAAAAAATGTACTAAAATGTCCTCTATTTAATAATGTGTCTACAGATTGCCAGCCTTGCAGATGCTTGACACTGAACTAATTTGCATGGAAAATTGAGTAAACAAAATCTTTCTCAAAGAAAACCCTTGACCTGTGAAACAAAATATCTCTGCCCACACAGTCATAAAAAGATAACTGCATGGAATGCAGAATTCAGCACATATGATTGCCAGCTGCTCACTGCTGGCACCTTATGTCACTAATTCTTGAAAATAAAAGTCGTTCTGGATCCAAATGATTTATTTCATTAGCACTGAGTGTGTGTGTAGTGTGTGTCACTTGTAAACAGCAGGGTCCTGCTGTGACACGCAGATCATCCAGAGGTGTGTTCATGAACTATCATCGTGTTCACGGAACAAAACACTTAACCTCAGTTATTCCAGGGAGTTTACGTGAAATAAGTGTAGTAGTCACATGGGGTAAAGTGTCTGTTAACTGACTACTTATCAGTCTATATTAGTGTAAGAATAAATATTTAAAATGGTTTATAAAAGGTTTGTTGGTCATTCCTGTTCTGCCGAACCCACCAAACCCTGTATATTTAAAAAATGAATAGTGTTGTCCTAATTTAAGGTCATATTTCTATGAAAGAATATACCTACTCTTGTGGAAAAGAAGAGCAAAAAAAAAAAAAAAAAAAAAAAAAAAAAATGCATTAAAAAAAAAAAAAAAAAAAAAAAAAAAAAAAAAACACTGTACTTACAGATAATCTAATATTGATTAAATAAAAGGCCACTTAGGTGATCTTAAAGAGAGACATTTTGATGACCTTTTTTTCTCACTGCACTTTTAAATAGTGCACTTTGTAATGCCAAGATAAAAGTTTTACTTTAAAGTACATTTAAACATTTTTAATCACACTTTAACTTTATTTATTTTGACTAACATACTAAGCACATTGTGCTTGTGTCATATATATTTTAAATATACTAAAATGCAACTTCATTACAAATATATTTCAATACATGACATACAAATTTCAACAGAAATGACATTAAAGTATATTTTAGTTTACCATAAATGCTTGTCAGTGCATTTAGCAGTGCACTTTAACCAATTTCTCAAAGAAAATTCTGAAATGACATCTAAAGTTAGTCAGGCTCAGACACCTGCTAACTGATACAATGGCAAGAAAAAGAACTGGATGGAAATTGTTTGACATCACTATCGTGGCAGGGTTATATGAGGGTATCAGTCTGAAGAGGTTATCATGAAAAGCAGCCATTAAAAGGCAGTTAAAGAGCCTGGTCTCAACTGTCATCATTGTTTCTGAATAATCATTAATTTGAAAAAGATGAGGTAAAATTACAAATAATAATAATAATAATAATAATAAATTAATTAAAAAAAAAATTGACAGATGCCTTAAATACTGCAATTGAACCCAAGTTATCTGAATTACACTATAGAGAGGAAATTGATGAACTTTATTCTAGCTGATATTTCTCTTGAGGGGATGTCATAATAGCACAAGACTGTAATATCAGATATCAGAACAGTTAAAATAATTATTTAATTGCATGATAAAAACACTAGCAATAACATCCCATGCCACTCTTAAGAAGAATGGTTCTAAAAGGTACCAGGAAAGGGTTCTAATAAGACACTCCCTGCCTGTTGGTTCACACCAATTTCATTTGTTTTATTTTATTTGAGTTATTTTGAACGTTTAAAAGAGTTTACAGAAATATGTTCAACAGCTGTTGACAGGGAAACGAGGAGAAGACAAAGGCTAAAAAAGAGTGCATGGCCACGGAAACAAGGAGGTGGGACCAGAGGAACACATGGCAGACACAAACAAAGACAAAGCAATGTATTCAGGCACAAGACAAACAAAGAGACATTAAACACAGACAACACAGACAAAGCTGTCATGGCAGAACCCTGACACTGATGCCTTTAGGTCCATCATTATGTGTGCATTTTAGTGTATTAGAGCAGTAGTTTCTCTCAACAGAATGTGATGAGGTTGTGGGACATGATGCAAAATGTGATGTTAAAAAAAGTTTATGAAAGCCAAAAGTAGCAAAAGTGGACAGAATGTGAGCCCTTCACAAAGTCAAAAGGAAAAAAGTGATATAAAGTTATGAGATCATAGATTTTTTTGTGACTGAAATCTTATATTTATTGTGGTGAGTATCCCGAGGGTGGAGCAGTGTTGCCCTGGAGATGCCGCTCCTTCACTAATCACTATTAATAACATTATAGATCATAAATTCAACATCTCTGTTTCTTAGTGTAGAAGAGGAGAGAGGTATCCTCAGCTTAACAAAGCTGCTTACGCTTAAATGTTCTGTTAAACTAAAAAGAGAAAAAGACATGAATGCAAATGAATTGAAAGCGTAAATGTATAGACATTTTAAGAAAGAAAGTCACCTGTTGAGAGTGTGTTGATAGTCTGTGTTGGATGGCTGAGCTCCAGAAAATCAGTAATGAGGTGCTTTGACAGTTACAGATGTGAAAAACAAAAAGGCGAGAAGAAAGAACCATAAACTTGAACACAAAAAACCATTTCAGCCAGAAAAGGTTCTTCAGGACGATATGGTTAATAGAACCGCAATAGTGCTCTTTGTTACTCTGCTCACTATTCAGCATTCACAGATCACTTTCTATTTTCCAGATAGAGAGAGGAAGCAACATATTGAAATGTTTCTGGGGGAAATGCTATTATTTTATTTGATTTTAGAAGGTAATCAATAGTGTTTCAAAGTCAATGTCACCATATTGCTGATTGGTGGTTAATGGCTTTGTAAAAGTTGATCTGAATTTAGTTTATTTGGAGTATGTTTTACAAGAAAATAATTTTTAGTTTTTTATTACTTAAAAAAATCACATTTAATTCAGTGTGTTACTTGTAATTTCTTTGTAATAGTTTGTGAAATTTACTAACACTTTTTGAGTGAAAACTGACCTTTTTTTTTCAGTGAAGGTGTGCAACTATTACAAGACTCTTAACCTCAGGTCACTGCAGGTTGCAGTAACAAATTCCACAGAGTATAGTCATGTTTTTACATTTTTGAAGAAAATATTAACTCATCACCACAATGTAAGGGAGTTACATTAAAAGCTTCATACTTAGTAGCAAAGTTGGTTCAAAAACACTTTTAAAAGCAAAGGTTCCAAACCATTTGGTAACACTTTCTATGAAACCTGTATTTATAATATATTATAAGGGTATTCTTAAGGCATTATAATTAATTAATAATGCATTATAAAAAACGTATTTGTTTAATATGTTTAATATCATCTCATAAATAATCACAAGAACAGTTTAATGTATTATAATACTTATTTGTGGTTATAGCTTTTAAGAGTATGACTATTTATAACACACAATGAACGTATCCACTTAAGTTACAATGAATTATATTTCCCATAGTTATAATGTATTATAAGTCTCATAACTTGCTAGTGTTTAAGATCTGCACAGTAACTTAGTAGGCCTACATCTTTTTAGTTTTTTTCTGTAAAATGACAAACAAAAAGTCTTCATGAAAACAACCAAAAGAGGCTTTATAATGTGGTTTTATTATTTAAAAGTGGTCTTTGTCTGCTTTAAAGTAACTTCACTTTACTTAAAGCAAAAAAGACCACTTATAAATAATAAAAATAATAATAATGGTATATTTTTTTTCCCTCAAAGAGCCATAAGATCCGATATCAGATCAGATGAATGTGTACACGTTTGCTTTGAACAATTTTTATTGTTATATTAGTATGGTTATTATGATGCTACTCTTTAGACAACTGTTGATAAGTAACTTTGCAACTACATTTAAACTATTAGCAACTTTGCAAGTACAGTACGTCAACTTATTCTACCAAACCTAACCTTAACCTAAGTCTACAAATACTCTATTGAGAGTTATTTGGCATGTAGTTTCAAAGTTTCTTACAGTCAGTAGACTACGGGGACAATAAAATAAAAATAAAAATAATAATAATTTTTTCATTTGAAAGTATAAAAATACTTATCTTAAACTAACTAACAGCAAAATTAACATTAACCTCCCAGAAAACACTCAGTCACTCCTAAACACACACAAGATGTAGTAAGATACAGTGCAGATCTTAAATAAACAATGTCATGATATGAGGATATGTGGATTTACTATGGTATTAATTGTGTGTTATAAATAACCTTACTCATAAAAGGTATAATCACAAACGAGTAAGTATTACAATGTATTATAAGTCTTGTTATTATTAATTTATGAGATGATACAACATATTATGTTTTTTTTTCTTTTTTACAATGCATTATGCATTCATTATAATGCCTTAAGAATACCCTTATAATATATTATAAATACAAGCTTCATAGATAGTGTTACCAACCATTTCTTCTTAGTGTAATAAACATTGTAATATTCTGAAGACCATTTTTTCCCACAAGATTCCATGACTATTAAAGGTTCCTCATGCAACAATTATTATCAAAAATAAATAAATAAATAATAATAATAATAATAATAATAATAATAATATATATATATATATATATATATATATATATATATATATATATATATATATATATGATAATAATTGTTGCAAAGTATTCAGACCCCCTTAAATTTTTCACTCTTTGTTATATTGCAGCCCATTTGCTAAAATCATTTAAGTTATTTTTTTTTCCTCATTAATGTACACACAGCACCCCATATTGACAGAAAAACACAGAATTGTTGACATTTTTGCAGATTTATTAAAAAAGAAAAACTGAAATATCACATGGTCCTAAGTATTCAGACCCTTTGCTGTGACACTCATACATTAAACTCAGGTGCTGTCCATTTCTTCTGATCATCCTTGAGATGGTTCTACACCTTCATTTGAGTCCAGCTGTGTTTGATTATTCTGATTGGACTTGATTAGGAAAGCCACACACCTGTTTCTATAAGACCTTACAGCTCACAGTGCATGTCAGAGAAAATGAGAATCATGAGGTCAAAGGAACTGCCTGAAGAGCTCAGAGACAGAATTGTGGCAAGGCACAGATCTGGCCAAAGTTACAAAAAAATTTCTGCTGCACTTAAGTTTCCTAAGAGCACAGTGGCCATAATCCTTAAATGGAAGACGTTTGGGACGACCAGAACCCTTCCTTGAGCTGGCCGTCCGGCCAAACTGAGCTATCAGGGGAGAAGAGCCTTGGTGAGAGAGGTAAAGAATAACCCAAAGATCACTGTGGCTGAGCTCCAGAGATGCAGTCGGGAGATGGGAGAAAGTTGCAGAAAGTCAACCATCACTGCAGCCCTCCACCAGTCGGGGCTTTATGGCAGAGTGGCCCGACGGAAGCCTCTCCTCAGTGCAAGACACATGAAAAAACACCTGAAGGACTACAAGATGGTGAGAAATAAGATTCTCTGGTCTGATGAGCCTAAGATAGAACTTTTTGGCCTTAATTCTAAGCGGTATGTGTGGAGAAAACCAGGCACTGCTCATCACCTGTCCAATACAGTCCCAACAGTGAAGCATGGTGGGGGGCTGTGGGGGTGTTTTTCAGCTGCAGGGACAGGACGACTGGTTGCAATCGAGGGAAAGATGAATGCGGCCAAGTACAGGGATATCCTGGATGAAAACCTTCTCCAGAGTGCTCAGGACCTCAGACTGGGCCGAAGGTTCACCTTCCAACAAGACAATGACCCTAAGCACACAGCTAAAATAACGAAGAAGTGGCTTCACAACAACTCCGTGACTGTTCTTGAATGGCCCAGCCAGACCCCTGACTTAAACCCAATTGAGCATCTCTGGAGAGACCTGAAAATGGCTCTCCACCAATGTTTACCATCCAACCTGACAGAACTGAAGAGGATCTGCAAGGAGGAATGGCAGAAAATCCAGGTGTGAAAAACTTGTTGCATCTTTCCCAAAAAGACTCATGGCTGTATTAGATCAAAAGGGTGCTTCTACTAAATACTGAGAAAGGGGTCTGAATACTTAGCACCATGTGATATTTCAGTTTTTCTTTTTTAATAAACGTGCAAAAATGTCAACAATTCTGTGTTTTCTGTCAATATGGGGTGCTGTGTGTACATCAATGAGGGGAAAAAAAAGAACTTAAATGATTTTAGCAAATGGCTGCAACATAACAAAGAGTGAAACATGTAAGGGGGTCTGAATACTTTCCGTACCCACTGTGTGTATATATATATATATATATACACACACACACACATATATATATATATATATATATATATATATATATATATATATATATATATTATTTTTAAGAGTGTACTTAAGCATTAGAACATTTGCAACAGCACTAGCTAATAATAATAATAATTAAAAATAATAAATCAAGCAAAAACAGTAGTACCAATATCAGAAAATTGTGATATCTATGGAACAGTAGCTGGTGATGTCTGGCCCAATATGGGGCACATTTATGAGGAACCAGTCATCTGTACATCATTGTGCTGCACCAATGTGAGTGGAGCTTGCCTTCTTCTGAGTTGTCATTCCACATGATTACAACACATTATATTCATTTTTAATAAACACAACCAATGACATTTTTGTTGTTGCTTGCTTCTGACATAACTTCACCAAAAACATACCAAAGAAAATTCTCCAAGAACATTCCTCCAAATATTTGATATTACACAGTCAAAGCACTGACAAAATACTACTGGAATAAATCTGTGATGAATATCAAAGCTGAAAGGATTACAATTGGCACTTTGACACAAAATAAATGCCAGAGATAAATACAGATAACAAAATGTACCTCAAGTTATGACATATTTTATATATTACACATAAGAACAAGTTCAAAGTGTTCCCAAGCAACTATTTCTCAGGCATCTTACTAGTGTGTTTGTACACTGCAAAATTTACATAAAAGAGTTATAAAACTCTTTACAGCATATGAGGCTTTAAACTGCAGTTAAGCTATCAAGTTGAGTTACTAATTAACTGATAAGCAAATGCACTTCTAATGGCACAATTTTCCACAAAGTCCAACACGTAAGGATGTTTCTTGTAGCCATACCACCTCTGACCTTTGAAACCCTGAGATGTGACGACTGCACAGAGCGTGATGAGCATCTGCGCAAGCACACACACGACTGACTGCACGTGAACAGTTTATTACAATACAGGAACAGACTTGATCACAATCATTTTCAATACAATCGCTGCATTATGGGCTCAAATACTGTGTATAAAGACACTAAACTACACATATGCTAGCTATAGGCGTGGTCAGAACTGAATTGTTGGTACCCTTAGTAAATATGACCCAAAAAAAAAAAAAAAAAAAAAAGGATGTGAAAACAAATCTACATTGTTAATCCTACTGATCTTTTATTTAAAAAATGTTCCAAAATCTAACCTTTCACTGAAGAAAAAGTAAAAATAATAATAATAATAATAATCTGTAGTTTTTACAAAATCATTTTGGCAGCTGTGGTTACCAGAATAATTTTTTCAAAAAAAAAAAAAAAAAATAAATAAATAAAAAAATAACTTGTAAAACTCAAGACAAATCTCTACAAACAACAATTGTGTGAACTGTTAAATTCAACAATGCACTAAAAACACTCAAATCTGCTACTAAAATCTGTTTTGTATCTTTAACATAAACTGACAACCACCATAATAATTCAGATGGTAAAAGAGACAGCAATATGAAGAATCAGTTTATCACAAGTAGCTTTTCCACAAATTGAAGTATATACTAATATACTGAAGGTGCACAGAGTCATTCACGCAAATACTAAACACCATCAAGGTAACACGCGGCAATTAAATAATGCAATAAACATTCATGTAGATGCATCATAAACCCACATGGCTAATTTTTTTTTTTTTTATTTTACCAACGGAGGCACGAGAGCTCAGCTCTGCCCCGGCTTCTCCCTCCCCTTCTCTATCACCTAGCAGTTGTAATTACATCAGCAGATTTGGCACATTTGTGATAGAAATGCAGCGCTTTCCAACTTCATTATTATTTTATTGTATTTCAACTGTGAAATTACAAACAAAAAATACACATTCTGAGATATGAACTGAAATTAATTGTGGTGAACATAAAGCTTCCCAACACTGGACATGGCACACACCTGCTGGAGCCCATCACAACCAGATTGGCTATATACTGGTCCAAAACCATTTCCGATTTGGCATCAACAGAGCAAAAACAAGGACAATACCAGGGGCTGATTTTGGGAGTGACCACGATCTGGTGATAATTAACTTTTGAATGAGGTTGAAGAAAATAATTAAGCCAAAGAACACCAGGATCAAGTTCAACTTTAAACTCACATCTGTGAGTTCTTTCGAGCCACAATTGGAGGAAAATTTGCACCACTCTTAATGATTGATGAAGATGTTGAAGCTATGACAACTACCTTCAATACAGTCATGAGAGAAACTGCCAAAGACATCATTGGCCTCCATCGCTCAAAGAATAAATCTTAGGTTATAGAAGAGATTCTCGAAATGCGTGACACCTGGAGAGATCTCAAAAACTGTAGGCACACAACTGGGGCAGCAGAATATCATGAAATCAATAAAAATATCAGAAAAAACATGGATAAGGCTAAAGAAGACAGGATAGGACAGCAGTGCACAGAAATAGAGAATAGTTTGAAAAAGAACAACAGCAGAAAAGCATTCCAAATTGTGAAAGACCTTAACAAACAAAAACAATCAAAAGTCAGCACCATACTAGGTAAAGGTGCGAAATGCCTCACAGAAGCAAGTGACATTACAGGCAGATGGACTGAGTACTGTCAAGAACTCATCAGACACAAAACACTCCAGACACCTATTTACACGCTATTTGGGATTGCACCTCAGTTAAAAAATTCTGGGAAAATGTTACTAACTCACTATCCAAATTTATGGGATGTCACATCCCGCTGTCCCCCTCCCTTTGTATATTAGGTGACATATCCATAATCAATCTAAACAGTACAAACAGTCAATTACTCCTAGTAGCTCTAACTATCGCCAAGAAAACTATCCTCATGAACTGGAAATCAAGGAACACCATACACATTACAACTTGGAAAAATTTATTAATAGAGTACATATCCATGGAAAACTTGTCTACCTCCACTCAAAATAGTATACTAGAACTACACCCTTCTTGGTTATCTCTCCTTATCTCCTAACAGTCATGAATCCACTGACCTTCTTTGTCTGGAGCCATCTTCAATAAAAAAAAAAAAAAAAAAAAAAGAACTCATCAGACCAAAGGAGACCCAGAAGTGCTAGAGGCAACAGAGTCCTCAAATGATGACAACTTCCCCATTCTCAAGGAAGAGGTTGAGGCATCAGTAAGATAGCTGAAAAGTGGGAAGGCAGCTGGAAGACAAAATCCCAGCTGAACTCATAAAGAATGGAGGGGATCCAGTGACAAAAATCTGCAACAAGATCTGGCAGACAGGTGAATGTCCAAAAATATAGACGCAATCACTAATTATAACCCTTCCCAAGAAAGGTAATCTTCAGCTGTGCCAGAATTACAAAACAATCAGTCTGGTCAGCCACTCCAGTAAAGTGATGTTTCAGATCATCTTGACCAAACTAAAGCCTCAAACAGCTTTAGTTTACATTTACATTTATGCATTTAGTAGACGATTTTATCCAAAGCAACTTACAGTGCATTCAGGCTAACATTTTTTACCTAACATGTGTTCCCTGGGAATCAAACCCACAACCTTTTGCACTGCTAATGCAATGCTCTACCACTGAGCCACAGGAACACTTTAACATATACTTATATGCGCATCATGAGCAAGGACCTAGAGAACCACTGTGCCATATTCCATATTTCCCCTCTGCCGCAGCAGTCCCTGCTCCCGCAGGAGCTCTTCCATATTTCCCCACTGCCGCAGCAGTCCCTGCTCCCGCAGGAGCTCTTCCATATTTCCCCACTGCCGCAGCAGTCCCTGCTCCTGCAGGAGCCTTACCTATATTCCCACACAGCTGTAGCAGTGCAACCTCCTGCAGAAGCTTTTCCATATTTCCCCACTGTCACAGCAGTCCCTGCTCCCACAGGAGCCTCTTTCCGTATGTCCCCACTGCCACAGCAGTCCCTGCTCCCGCAGGAGCTTTTCCATATTTCACCATTGCCGCAGCAGTGCCTGCTCCCACAGGAGCTTTTCCATATTTCCCCACTGCCACAGCAGTCCCTGCTCCCGCAGGAGCCTCTTTCCGTATGTCCCCACTGCCGCAGCAGTCCCTGCTCCCGCAGGAGCTTTTCCATATTTCACCATTGCCGCAGCAGTCCCTGCTCCCGCAGGAGCTTTTCCATATTTCCCCATTGCCGCAGCAGTCCCTGCTCCCGCAGGAGCTTTTCCATATTTCCCCATTGCCGCAGCAGTCCCTGCTCCCGCAGGAGCCTCTTTCCGTATGTCCCCACTGCCACAGCAGTCCCTGCTCCCGCAGGAGCTTTTCCATATTTCACCATTGCCGCAGCAGTGCCCGCTCCCACAGGAGCTTTTCCATATTTCCCCACTGCCGCAGCAGTCCCTGCTCCCGCAGGAGCCTCTTTCCGTATGTCCCCACTGCCACAGCAGTCCCTGCTCCCGCAGGAGCTTTTCCATATTTCACCATTGCCGCAGCAGTGCCCGCTCCCACAGGAGCTTTTCCATATTTCCCCACTGCCACAGCAGTCCCTGCTCCTGCAGGAGCCTTACCTATATTCCCACACAGCTGTAGCAGTGCAACCTCCCAAAGGAGCTCTTCCATATCTCCCCACTGCTGCAGCAGTCCCTGCTCCCGCAGGAGTTTTTCCATATTTCCCCATTGCCGCAACAGTGCCCGCTCCCACAGGAGCTTTTCCATATTTTCCCACTGCCGCAGCAGTCCCTGCTCATGCAGGAGCTTTTCTATATTTCCCCACTGCCGCAGCCATTCCCGCTCCTGCAGGATCCATTGTTTGTATTTTCCACTGCTGCAGCAGTGAACACTTCCGAAGAAGCCATTTTCTCTTTTCAGATGCCGTAGCAGTTCCCACTCCCACAGGAGTTTTCTTTTCAGATACCGCAGCAGTGCCCGCTTCCACAGAAGCCTCTAGTTCTCTCTTCTAAAGCCTTAACAGTGCTGCTACTACAAGCGAGATCCAGCACCCCACCAATCTTAAGCTTTGCAAATTTTGGGAGGTTATCATCGCTCCTCTCTGGCTGCTGTCCCGTACTAATTGCATCTTTGGGGGAGCGCTCTGGATCCGGGCTAAAAAAACGCTCGGAGCCCTCTCCCCGGACAGCATGCCAAATAAATATAACCTTTGCTCAGTTTACAATATGTAAGTGTGAACTTGTGAATTCTCCTATATTGAAAGTGTCACTATATTTTTCATTGTCTGCTGGTTTAATTTGATCAGTATTCAAAATAAAAGTCGTCTGGATTGCACAGTTAAAGTATGCTCAAAAATTATTGGCCTTCTTTTCAGGGCTTTTTAAGTAAACAGCAAATGAACAACAAATGCTGAGGTTGGCTGGCAGGATCTTACAAGACCCTTCACTTGTCCTACTTTTTGTTTTTGAGTGGCTCCTCTCAGGGCAATGGCTTTGCTATCCAGTCTGCAGAACACAAAGGAGAAAGGCAACCTTTGTCCCTAAAGTGGTGCAGCTTTTAAATTTCCAACCAACTCATCCCATTGTTTACCACATAGTGTTTGAAACTGAAAAAAAAGAAGAAAAAAAAAATATAATATATATCAGCTTTTTTGCTTGCTCAATGGATTTGATTTACATGGTTGCATGTGGATTAAATGAATTCAGAAGACATAAATGCATCCATGTGATACTGACCGTTTGCATGACTGTTGACAGTAACTGTTAGTGTGTTGTAATCTGGGGCATGATGGTGTTTAATACTAAACCTCAGCTGCTGGCCTTGACCCGACCCCTACAGATGATATCACTATGGAGGAGCACATCATGTGACAGACAGTTTGACGGTTATGTAAGCAGAAAAAAATCTTACAAGTAAATCAAAGTTACTTGAAATGTTTCATACTTAAATAGATTCTGATTTCACTTGCTGCATAATAAACATTCCAACATTTACAACATTATAAAGTATTATGGCAGTACAGTATAATATCAGATGCCATCACATATACAACGTTACTGTATGTACCATATTTCTCTCACTAAACTTTACCAAAAAAATTAAAAAAAAAAAAAAAAAAAAAAAAAAATTATCAAATAAAGTCACATGTCTTCTTCAGGACAGGAAAGATGTAATGTTGATGTTTAAGAACATAGTTATGGTACTTCTGATGTATGAATCATAATCATAGTGAAATCATAATGATACAGTACTATTTATAGTCTTTATCTTGGGTGTGTTTTCTATCTCCACTGCCTATAGCTTAGATAGCCTGCATTAATCAAAGCTGGATAAAATTCATTATGGGGTTGCACTTTATTTTACAGTTTGTGAACTAACCTGTACTTACGTAAGAAAGTACTAGTAGTACATGGTAACAACATGGATTAAGTTAGGTTTAGGGGTAGGTTCAGGGTTAGTATCTGGTTATTATCCAGTTATTGTAATAAATATAATAAGTAAATATGATGTACATGCGAAATAACCATTAACTGTGATTAACTGTCACAATTATGTTTTTGCTTTTATAATTCAAGCAGGCTACTGCTAATGTGCATTTATGGTAAACTAAAACATACTTTAATATCATTTCTATTTAAACTTGTATGTCATGTATTTATTTATAATTGCACACATTTGCAATGATGAAGTTACAGTTTAGTATATTTATAATATATTTACTTTAATTGTTATATTGAATAACTCTATACATGTGCTTTAGTATGTTAGTCAACAAGTCAAAATAGTTGTTTAAAACATGACAAAAGATTATTAAACATAATGATTTAAAAGGTACTTGAAAATGTAACTTTTTTGTCATCAATTACTCTCCCTCATGGTGTTCATTCTTTCCTCTGTTGAACACAAAAGAAGATATTTTGAAGAATGTTGGTAACCAAACAGTTGCTGCTAGCCTTTGACTTTCACAGTATTTTCCCCATTTACTAAGAAAGTCAATGGCTGTTTGGTTACTAACATTCTTCATTAAGAGTATTAAGATATTATATATAAGTGTATATAAATCTATATTTATAAAGACAGCACAGGCTTCTAAATCTTGTATATAAACACTATGTTTCACGAAAAACCTCAAAGACTGAGAGCATAAAGTGTTTATCACAAATCTACCTTAAACGTTTGGACATTATGGATGCAATTATGTCTTCTTTAGGGCAGCTCTGTCTGACCACTAGAGGGCACTCTATGACAGACACAACAGTCTTGCAGGAGCTCTTAAAGAAATAGTTCACCCAAACATTCTGTCATTATTTGCTCCACTCATGGTGTTTCAAACATGAATGACTTTCATTCTTCTGTAGAACACAAAATAAAATATTAGGTAGAATTACAGACCATTCACTTTTATTTAAGATTTTGTGCTCAACAGAAGAAAGTTAAACAGGTTTCAGATGATATTAGCATGAGTAAATGAAAACAGCATTATTAATTATTGAATGAACTATACCTATAAGCATATTAAATGAAAAGTAAAGCTAGTCACTTATAAGTAAACCATTTGAAGTGTGATTCCTCCCTAATAGTATAAATACTGTGATGCTTTAAGTACATTCTTATATGTAATTTCCTTTCAATTAATTACACTCGCTTCTGCTGTTTCTGAAATATGGTTAAAATGTAACGCCGAATGTACTGACAAACATTTATGGTAAACATTCCTATTGAAATTTGTTGAAATACATTGTGTCATTTATTTAAATATATTTATTTTTACATTTATATTTGTATTGTTGAGTTTATACATTTCAAAATATATTAACTTTAAATGTTTAATGTAATGTTGAATAACACAGTTGAAGTTAATAATCTTTAGTATGCTAATAAAATGTAGTAAATGTGATGTGATAGTGATATGTGATATATGTGATAGTAAATGTGATGGGATGTGATAGTTTTCCTCACATGACATTTACTGCTCAGGTGACTGGGCCAGAAAACCTGTGTCTGGAAGTGAATACCCATGAACAAATATGTTGCACTCTAGCTGTCTTTAAAACAAATAAAAATGTTTATCTCCATCTATTATAGACCTCCATGATCACAACCACCCAGATAGCAGAGAACGTTCTCAGAAATTTTGCTAATTTTCTTGTAAGATTCTCTCAAATGTTCTTTCAATAATGTTAATAGAATGCAAGTTCACAGTTATCAGGTCTCTACTGATGGTCTCAAAACAGTAGCACAAAAATGTTATTTACATATCGTTCATGTTAAACATTTTAGTTGGATGATCATCTAACGTTAGTGCTTGTTTCAGAACATTCAGAGAACTTTCAAAAGTAATGTGAGGGGAGAGTTCAAGAAACCTGTTTAAAAACAGTAAGCATGAGTATGATATCTATGCTATGCTAATGCCTTGTCCAAATACCCACACTTACAGTCTTTGCACTTGATCACTTGACTACTTATATGGTGTATTTCCTGTATTTGGCCCAAGTGTTCAAGTGAGGATGAAGACCACAAGTGTGTTTACAACTTTTCATTACCTGATGGGACACACTTTATTTTCTGGTGCTTCTAATTAAGTGATAAATAGCAGTTGCAAATGATGTACAAAATAAATATAGACTACTCACCTTTGCACCAACAAAACATGTAGCACTTGGCAAAAAGTCTCGCGATTTATTTCCACAACATGATGCATGATGAGATACACTAAGCCTTGAATACTGCTCTGATTTGTAAGATCTGTACAGTCTTGCACACTTACTTCCTGTCACGCGCATGCACTCTCAAGTGGCCAAGACTGCAAGTGTGTGTATTTGGACAAGGCATAACTCTGCACATGAGTTCACTAATGTGAGTGGGTTTGAATTCCCAGCTGAAGACACATAGCAGGACTGTGCTCTAAACTCAAGAATTCCCAACTTGGGACCAGACGAGCTCCTTATAAATCAAACCAAAGCACACATATCCTGCACAAACACCAAACACAAAGACCCTTCAACACATATTAGCAAACATCAGCCGAGGTCGGTGCGGTTCACAGTCAGTGGTCTGAGATGTGTTTTTAGAGGAAACTTGAATAGATTGATCCTGTTTGTTGTGTGAAGAAAGCGTCTCTCCCATGAGCCACACTAACACTTAACCCTGCGCGCGCACACACACACACACACACACACACACACACACACATACTGAGCGGCTGTCTCTCCTCTGGTTTAAGGGAGGTTTCCAGGGCTCCGTTGCTTCCACAAACACAGTTCCTAACACACAGACACTCCACGGTTCGGCCACGGTGGAAAACTGTTTTGACAGTAATCTCCTCACACACATCAGCCGTCTCACACACACACACACACACACACACACTTGTCATCTCAAGGCAGTGCAAAAACCAAATAAATGTAGAGAGAGTGGGGGACGCTGAGAATTCATATTTTTCCATGTCAGGACTTAATTTGATCTCGCCTTGGTGTTGAGTTAGTGGTAGCAATTTCCAGTCGAAGATACCCATCAACATTCATTTATCAGCTCGTGCTGGTTTACCCCAGCGCTCTATCTTTTTATATTTTCACTGCTCACAAACATACACACACACACACGCACACACACACACACACACACACACACTCACACACACACACACACACACACACACACACACACACAAACACACACACACAGATTTAGGTTTTGGAAGTACAAGTCATCGCTGTGATTAATCAGAGGGGGCTCATTATTCAATTTCTTCTGGTTGGGAGTCTATGGCAGCCCACAGAGCCATGTGGTAAAATGTTGTGATAATTGTTTCACTGACTGGGAAGTCTCTTCCATATAATAGTAAATTAATCTAGAAACACAAACCTTTTTTTTCTCTTTCTCCAAAGGTTGTATCTTGGAAACGTTTTGGCAGATTAAAATTAAAATTGGTAAACTCCCTCAATTTTGTTGAGAAAACTTTGGTTTGGTTAAAAGTTATATATTAAGATTAAATCTGCTCATAAAGTTTTGAATAAAACAGTTCCACTGTTCCTTAGATCTTTGGGTCAAATTTAATGAGTTGTACATGATGTTGTTAATGTGCATGGGCTTTTATTTGCTGCAACTATTTTGAATCACTTTAGTACTATTTTCACAATTAATGAAAGTTACACATTAAAAAAACCACAATACCATCAAAAAAAAATATCAAAAAAAAAAAACCTTTTGTGTGTAAAAATGTGTAAGCATCTATTCGTTCATCTTCAGTCTGGAATAGACATGACTTTTGCTCAAATTTTTGCAGTCTAGATTTTCTGGTTGAACATAAATCTGAAAGTTTGCGCAAGTCTGCAGATTTTGGGCAGTCGGAGTTGACAGATTTCACAGAAAATCACATGATGTTTACAGACTGATTGTTTTTGTTGTTTTTTTGAATTTATGAATTCATCAAGTTGGACGGTTTCATATATGTTTAATATTTTGAGCTGATTTTAGAACACATTATTTTAAAGTCGGGTAGTGTGCAATCCTTAGTCGTTTAATGTTAACCATTTACAAAGTCAGCAAGTATATGATGCCTAGTGTTTTACATTTTTATTTTTTTTATTTTTTTTATCTATCTTATTTAAGTGGATTTGACTAGCATTTTACACTTTTATATGTGTTTTTAAGGGATAAACATATCAATTATGCATTTAAATGTCATAACCAAACCTAATTAATTCTCAATAAAATAATGCATTTCAATCAGGTCATTTCCATCTCCTGCCATGTTTATGTCCACATTCTGTTGTCTTATCATGTTTTTTCAAGTGCAAAAACACACACACACACACACACACACACACACACACACACACACACACACACACACACACACATACAACATTTTCATTTAAAAATTATATATATATATATATATATATATATATATATATATATATATATATATATATATATATATATATATATAATATCCACATAAAAGCTACTTCCATACAAGAAAACTGCTACATTTAAAACAAGGTTCCCATTCCTTTAGCAAGAAGACCTCACAACTGGACTCCTATCCAGAACATCCAGCATGAGCTCAAGTGTTCATATAGCATAGACTCTCAGTACACACTTGTTCGAAAATGAATGCAAGCTGTTGGGCCAGGACTTTATTACTGGATTGCCAGCTGAAGCTGACAATTTATCTTCTATATTCTCTTCAGATGATCATGACCTGAGGGGCACAGAGAAACTGCTGTTACAAATTGCAGGACAATAGAATAGAGAGTAATGAAACTGAATAGTTTTTGCTCATTCTGCACCGCCAAAAGTAAATAAATAAGCACATATGTGCTGTATCAACACAAACTGTCTGATAAACTCTCACCTGAATTCCCAGATGGACAAGAAAGCAGGCACTCAGTAGTGTGCTGTTCCCTTTCAAGGGAACTTCGAACTGCGTCCTCTAGGGGTCGCTATGGGGAACACCTCGTCGTGACCCGTGTCTGAAGCATACAAATGAAAAAACACCAACGAGTTGGCCTGGCGACAGCCTCTGCCGTCACTACCGGTGCGACTATAAAACAGGCATCGGGAAAACACGTCATTCTCTTCTTCGTCTTCACTGACTGTTTTGTTTGAAGCGTGCATCTGAAAGAACCGGTAAGAGCGCTCTTTCTCTGTCTATCATGGCGACTACTAGCAAGCGTTTAGACAATGTATGCATCCGTGTCGGCGTTATTTGACACCTGATGACACACACGATCTTTACGTGATTTGTTTGGGTAAAGAGCACGCACGCGATGTCTTTGAGGAGGCAATCTGCATGCATTGCGAGCATTTTATCAAGAAAAAAGCTCCGCTCTCGTTCGTCTCTCTTTCCGAAAAAAAAAAAAAAAAAAGGCAGCCATCTGCTTCCCGCGGTTCAGGACCCGCCGTTGCTGAGGCACGGAGGAGAATGAGCTCGTGAGAATTTCAGGTGGATCTGTCTGAATGGTTTAAAGAGGGACTTTCCCTTTCGCGCTCAAAATGGCGGCGGACGAGAGAGAGCCTCGGGAGGATGATGTTATATCTTTAACACTTTCTGATACTGAGGTTAGTGCTCTGCTGGGTTTTTACCCAGGAAAAGCAGAAGATATCTGAGGATGGTGAAGAAGCTGAGGCTGAGCCTTCTCAATTCTCCTGCCCTGCGTATGTAGAGCTGTTGGAGTTTATGGATCGCACCTCGATGAGCGTTATCTTTCCGACCATAGCCCTCCAGCTCAGGTGAGCCTTCCATTTCTGCCTGATCTCCATACAGAGATCGAAAGGAAATGAAAGAGGCCGCTTTTCTTCTCGCATCCATCGGTTTCAGCATAAGAGTTTTGCCGACATCGAGGCCATGCGCGAAAACGGCTATGAGAGGATGCCCCCTGCAGAAAGAGCTTTCATTCTGCGGGGGAGACATCCTCTCTTAATCTCCCTCCTTGCCATCTAAGCCCCTTCAAGCAATGCATCTTGCATAAATGGCAAGGCATACGCAGCAGCAGGCTCAGGATGTGGCTTTATTACAAAATAAATGCTTCAAGCATATCAGACTGATCTGCTGAGAGACCTGGATAGAGGCGAAGGCCTTTTTCCTGATCAGGTAGCCGAGCTGCGCCGCACCACAGGCCTCTCTCCGGGCTACCAAGCAGGCCGCCTCTGCCAAGCGCAGGACTATGGCGGCCATGGTGGTGGCGGAGAGACATCTGTGGATAAACCTGGCAGACATCGGGAGGAAAGAAAAGGCTTTCTTCTCGATGCTCAGGTTTCGCCTTCTGAACTTTTCGGTATTTCCGTTGAGACGGTGATCGAGAAGTTCGGGGAGACGAAGGCGCACTCCGCTACTTTCAGATCCTTCGTTCCACGAAGGTCCAGGTCTGAGCCCGAACAACATAGGGGTCCTGGCCTGTCTCGATCTGAGGATCAAAGACGGGCACAGAAGGCTAGTGTCGCGACTCACGCTCCTCCCCCACCTGCAGGCAGGGTTAAGAGGAATTGTGGGTCACAAGGGGGTAAGCAGAACCTAAGGGATGTGATCCAGACGAGGCAGCGTTCTCGTCTGAGTCAGAGTGAGTACTGAGGTATCTACTCGTTCCCTTTAGGGATTTTTAACTTCTGCTTTTATCCTCCCCTTCCTAATTCCCCTGTAACCACCAGCTCTCCACCTGATCGAGGTTAGGTGGAAACCTCTAACGCATAACAGTCTCCTATGCTGGACCTATAATGTTTTTGGCTGGTTCTATGTTCATAGCAACCACCTTACTGATGGTCCGGACTAAAAGGAGGCGCCCCTTGAGCGGGGCTCCAGTGCAGGAGGGTGGGAGTATAAAAATAACCCTTTCTGTATATACTTATGTGTAAATTGCTGGTGGTTATGTGTCTACTAATAAACTCTGTGAGTTTCCTTTGCAGTGCTCAGTTACAGTGTTTACTAAACACTCGTCAGCACCAGCCATCCGGCTTCATGTTCCGGTATTAGGCGGCTGAGATCACAGGTTTCTGCGGGAGCCTCCTTGATCATCAGGCCTGGCACAGCACTGCAGGGAATTTCATGGATGTCCGGCCAGGTCACCCTGAGGGGTCTCCTGGCCGCTTAGGTGCTTGTCGCATCCAGCGGGAAGTGAAGGTGGCAGTTACAGAAGTCTTCTTGTATATGCTGCCTCAGGTGATGCTCCCCTCGCTAGAGGTTTATAAAATTCGAGCTTGCCTCTCCCATGCGGTTCAGCGCCTCTGCGATGCTTAGGAACCTTTAGGTACACACGCTAAGCTCTGTGTACTTTCTGAAAGCCACATGGTGGTCAGTGTGCACGTGAACACTTTGCGCACTTTCTAAAAATCCACGTATTGGTAAGTGTGCACGCAAGACTCTGCGCACTTTCTGAAATCCTGTATGGTAAGGGTTACGCGCTCCGCCTCGTTCCCTTTCTTGAGATGATTAGACCTTGGTTCCTTGGGCTCCATTCAGCCAGTGTGTATTTGTTTATACACCTCAAGCATCGCTTCCCTCAACATGAGGGGCTATTCGGGCGATTCTCGTGGTAGTTTAGCAGCGCTCCCCCTTTTCCAAGAAGGGTCGCCTATGAGCGTGCTTCTCTGTATTCAGGAGTTCTCCTCTCATATGAGACTGAGTTCACTGTTTTTCCCAGAGCGCTCCAGCATTATTTCCACAGATCGAGTTGATGACTCTCAAACATACTTTTTTGAGATGCACCATTCCATCTATGAGCTGCTCTATCAGAGTGCCACGAGAGCCCTTCCTTAGAACAGTATTTGAAAATCCATGATATGGTAAGTGTGCACGTGAAGTCTTTGCACACTTTCTGAAATCCACACTGTGGTAAGTTCGCACGCTAGTACTCTGCATTCTTTATAAAATCCTATATGGTGAGGGCTTCGCGCGGTTGCTTCGTGCCCTTTCTTGAGCTGGTAAAAGCCCCGTTCATCTTGGGCGCCACTCCACCCATGTATCCTCGGATACCTATCTAAACAGGGTGTTGCTACTGGAGATCTGTTGAGACAGCTCCTTCAGCAAGCTTTTGCGGAAGCAAGCTGTAGCCCCTGTGTGACAGGCTAGACTTAGTATAAAATGCTAGGTTCCTAGCTGTATCCCTTTAAAGGAATCTTTCCTGATTCCAAGCCTTTAGCTCTACCACCGGGCTGAGGCCCTAACAATTAAGTTGGGTATGTAGCTTAGGCCTTTGGCCGTAAGGGGTATTGTCACAGACAGCCGTCAAAACGTCCCGGGGGCAACTCCCATTGAAATGGTAGAGTTGGTACTTAGTGTTCGCCATGATTCTGGCCTGCACTCCCCTCAGCATGGCGGCGTGGGTATACTGTTCCCCATAGCGACCCCTAGAGGACGCAGTTCGAAGTTCCCTTGAAAGGGAACGTCTCAGGTTACGAATGTAACCATGGTTCCCTGAGTAGGGAACGAGACACTGCGTCCTCTAGCTCCCTGCCATGCTTCGGACGCAAGCTTCAGACGAAGAAGTGAATGACGTGTTTTTCCCGATGCCTGTTTTATAGTCGCACCGGTAGTGACGTCAGAGGCTGTCGCCGGCCAACTCGTTGGTGTTTTTTTCATTTGTATGCTTCAGACACGGGTCACGACGAGGTGTTCCCCATAGCGACCCCTAGAGGACGCAGTGTCTCGTTCCCTACTCAGGGAACCATGGTTACATTCGTAACCTGAGACGTTTGTTTTGACCAACAGGCCCCTATTACGACTTCAAGTTGTGTTATTTCATCTTTTTCTCATTTTACTATCACTGGATAGTTTTGCTATTGAAAACTGGACCACAGTGAACAACAGTGAATATTCATATTAGATGATACCGCATGACTTATAGTGGTCAAGCGAGATTACAGGTGATGGTGATGATGATGAAGGTGGTTGAGCCAGCTGTGTACTGTGTGGTTTGGCCTTCTTTACATTCATCAATTGGTTGCTGAAGGGCTGAACAATTTACACACATACATGCATGTGTGGGTACACACTTACTGTAAATCCTGCCAGACCACAAGGTGCACATTACAAACACACATTAAAAACATGATATCATAGGGTGAAACTTTTCCAAAGCTATTTCAGAAAACTTCATAATTACATTCTGTGATGACTTTTCATAATGTGTCTTACCATATGTTCAGTGTGTGTGTGTGTGTGTGTGTGATTTACAGCTGAAATAAAGTTTCAAATACTGTAATAATCTTTTTTTTTTTTTTTTTTTTTTTTTTAAAGGTTTTAAAATCTGATGCCATAGCAGATTTTAAATTTAACAAAAAAAAAAAAAAAATATTTTGTTTTCTAATACTCACATTCCTCCTGTTAGAGTGTTTTATTTTTTTTTATTATAAATTAAATATTAGAAATATACAAATGATTATATTTCTGACAGATTTTCCCCCTCCTCTTTGATGTAGCTAAAATCTGGTTTGGTTCAGTTTGCTTAATGATTATTTTACAAACCAGATTTCTGACTCCCTAATATAAACCATATAGAAAACCATCTATTTACCTTGAATCAAAAGTTAAAGGGATAGTTCACCCAAAAATTATAATTCTGTCATTAATTACTCACCCTCATGTTGTTTCAAACCTGTAAGACCTTCATTCCTATGTGGAACACAAATTAGGTTTTTTTGATGAAATCCGAGAGCTGTAGAGACATTAGCAGAGAAGGAAGAGAGGAGTGACTGATACACAATAAGGCCTTTCTGACCCTCCATAGACAATATTTCTTCTCTACCGTTATTTTTGATGTGCATTAACTTGCTACATGTACTGCGATAAGCTAACTGAGACTTGTTATAGCACTTGCATATCATTGCTCTCTTGCTGATTTTGATTGCTTCCATTGTCCCCATTTTTAAGTTGCTTTGGATAAATGTTTCTGCTAAATGACTAAATGTAAATGTAATGTAAATGTAATTACAAAATAACATTCTATAGTTCGTACTGCTTCAGTTTGAGAGAAACGTCAGTGGTTTTTCTCTCACAATGTCAATAGTTTAGAAGTGAATCATTGTAATAATGGCCCATTAAATAATAAAAATGAATGAAATCTTGTGATTGGTGCTTATGAATAGTACCTGAGCTGAATGTTGAATCAATAATAAGTGTAATTTAGGAACAGGACAGACTGTTCCTTCTAAGAAAGTTAAAGAAAGGTAGAAAAAAAAAGTAGAGTGAGTGGCGGATGCAGTTGTTATGATCCATTTATCGTAGCGCCGTGCGCTGACTCTCAGCGGTATGACCGCATCCCTGAACACTGTCTGGCTCAAACTCAAGAGCAACAATCCTGCAACAGCATTCCTCCATTACTTCTGCTAAAGCCGGAGAATCTTTACGCCCTTCCTCCTTCCCCTCTCTGCTCTGCTCTAGTGTTATCTTGTCCTCTGAGGCCGAATTATGATCCTCCCGAGAAACCAGTGTGTTCTCATAAATCGCTTTGCTAAAGAGCCATGGCAAATCGCTGTTTGGCTGAGGGGCTACACAGCTCTGTTTGTTTTTCTACTGTGTTAGCCTCATTCTCCACGGCAGATAATTTGTGAACTGATTTATGCAGCGGACATGTGCGATGGGGTTGTATGAGTACGTTTTGGTGATTTTCTCACAGGATGTTCCTCTGTCTATTCTCAGAGTAGAAACTGTTACTCTAAGAAATATCCCACCAGGTGTCCCATCAGTACTTTTCCAAAGCTACCGTTCCTAACAAGTGTATGTATGTTTAAGATATTAGCACACAAGCTGAACTGTGAAAAACTACAAAAGTTCTTCATCCATAACTCATATAAATTCATTGGATAGCTTTGTGTGAGTAACAGACCAAAATTACATTTAGTGTTGAAGATGGAATTTCTCATGATCTATACTGAATTTTTGCTAGAGAAAGTTTTGAGCTATGACAGAAAATATGATTAAATTAATTTTGCATTTAAACCTGAAGTGACGCATCTTCATTTATATTTTTAGCATGCAAATGAGATTTTGGAGCTGCAGCAGAAGGCAAACAGTGTAAATAATGATTACAATTTTAGATTGCAATTTACACAACTTTATGAGCAATTTTAACAGAGTAACAGAGGCCCAAAAGAAACATGGTGATGGAAAAGATATGTGAAGGAAGGAAAAATATATTTCAATCCTTTTGAATTCGCTCATCATTTTTTTTTTTTTTTTTTTGTGCTTCCCAGACAAACTTTGCATCTGCTTGCAAAGGCATTAAAATATAGTTTTTCCTTCCACCTCAAATTATTTCCATCACCATTTGTGCATTTTGTGAGTGCAACTGGGAGGGATGGGAGAGATTTCAAAAGTTTTGCAAGTGAATGCTAGGTTTGATTGGGGAACGCAAAAGTTTTTCGAGGAAATTCAAAAGCACGAGATATAACTTTCTCTCCCATCTATACTTCCCCATCACCATGTCCCTTTAAGGGGCTGCATAGATTTCAGAGATGCAAGGAATGATTTTAAACAACATCAAAATGTACTTTTTTTCTTCTGATGTGTGAATGCGTCCAATTACAAAACTAAGTTTGTAGATTGTACGAAGATTTTTTAGCAAAAAATAATAAAAATTTGGATCTGCTACTTACAAAGCTGGAAGTCTTTTTAACCACAAGTCACATAGACCGCTTTTATGGTGGTGTTGTTTGAGGCCTGAAAGCTGTATTTACTTTAATTGTATTGAAAAGGTCTTCATTTTGTGTTCGACATGAGAAAGTAAGTCATGCAGGTTGGAAAAACATGAGGGTGAATAAATGATGGCAATTTTCTTTGTTGGGTGAGCTATTATTTTTAATGCATTTTTAATGTACGTCTTTCTTACAAAAAGAAACACACTGGTTAAGTTTTCTACATCAACCACAGATGCTCGTCTTAAAAAGGAAAAGCAAACCTAAAACATGTCAACACCAGCAAACCATCCATCCATAACCTCCAGACATTTTCTATTTTCCACCCTCAGGTGACCCTCAGCAGCACTTAGTAAATCTCCTTTTCCAAGAAGAACAGTGCTGAGCTTTTCTGTCAGAGACTGGACTCTCAGACAGACACATTTCCTGTCCTTTAAGCTGTCCAGAGAGCTGAATGTGTCTGTTCCAGCTCTCAACGATGGCGGGAATCCCGTAGAGTCAGCCTAGCTATAACCACACTGTAAAAACTTTCAAAACTTTTGGTTTCTTTTTACCAAAATAAATATTTCTTTAAAACTCTATTTTGTTTAATCAATAATTGTTTCCATTCATTTCAGTTGCTATCAGAGCTGTTTTTGGGGAGATAATATGAGTGCAGGTCAGTATTTGTTAAGCCATTTCAAGGTAATCTGGGTTCTAGAGTGTAGTTAAGTGGGGTCTATGTTATTTGCAACCCAGGCTCATTGGAAATAGTGCTTGTGGTGACGTTTCTGCAACACCGATATTATGTACCTTATTGCACATTTCGTGGCAGTTTCAAAGTGAAATGTATCACTTGAGCTACTAAGAAAACTGCATTAGAAAACACACATACTGTATGAAGCTGTATATGCTGTATATATACATTTAAAAGCATCAGTTTTTAAATCTCACAGCATGTTAAAATTGTTTTTGAAGTCATAACATAATATTGAACAAGGAATTGTGTGGAAAAAAAAGCTTTCTTAATCGAATCTTTGGCCCTGTAAATCAAACTTTGTGTGAAAAGGAATAAAACTTGTCAGTATTTTACTGGCCCTAGTGTTCATTTCAGCTTGAAACTGCAGCGATACGTGTGTTAAGTTAAAGAAACAAATGCATTTGATAAAGTGCACAATGATTGGAATAGACTAAAAGATTTTAGCTAAAGAAGCAAATTCCATTGTTTTTGCATTTTATTTATGATTTGATATTATTGACATTGGAATCTTGAAAATAAGTTTAGCAAAACAATTTTTTTTTTCTCGGATTTAGATGGATGTTGAATGAACTGATTTACTTTAAAAGGAGGCCCAGCCCTTTCCCTGTCTTCTCTCTATCTCACCTCTGTCTGTGTGTTTGCAACTTCATCCTCTTCATCATGAGTGTAATTATATTCAGCTCATGAGTTCTGGCACCTGAAATACAGCAGAAGGAGGGAGAGAGCTTCATTTTGACAGCATGTCTCAGTGTGTGTTTGGTCTCATTTTGGTGGACTGTGAATCAAGCACTCTTGGCTCTTGCCAGCAGCCGTCTCTCTGAGTTTGAACTCTCAACATCATTCTGTGTTTAAATGAGAGTCAGGGTGGGAAAATCAGGATCAGTCCATGCAGATCAACATCCTGAGACAAGCTCTCAGCCGGTCTGGAGCCTGGAAGTTATTACCAATGATTACTGCTCCAGATGTTGGACACATCTGTCAATAAGTTTATCAAATGGCTTTGAGGAAATCCCTGCAGAATGATAAGCCAGTAATCATGAAATGAAGACATTCACAACAGGTTATGATGACTATCCATTTGTCCATCTGTTCATCTTTCTGTCTATCTGTCTGTCTGTCCGTCCATCCATCCATCCATTAAAGGGGTCATGAACTGCCTTTGTTTTTTTTGTGCTGTTTTCTGAGGTCCACTTATAATGTTATCAAGATTTTACATCAAAATATGTCATAATTTAGAAGTAATAGGCTATTTTCCATCCTGTTGTGACTCATTCTCATCGGAACGATCTGTTTGAATAGGTGTGGCGGATTGTAGACTCGGAAGTAAATGCCCACTGCTATGATTGGTGTATAGCTGTTAATGTTTGACATCCTTCATAGATGGACGCTGCTGTGATTTAGGATAAAAATGCATAAATCATAAAAATGCACAAACCAAGTTCTTACTGAAGATGTCTGGAAAATAAAGTACATCCACTCTTTTCTAATGTTGTGATCAGAAGGCAAAGCAAAGACTGTGTTTTTCTACAACTTGGCTCTGCAAAGCATTTTTTTTTTTTTTGTCTTCAAAGCATCTTTATCATTTGAAATCTCTGTGTAGACCTGCTTTTACCTATTATTTACAATACATGTGTGAATCGGTGGGCGGAGCTAAACAGGCAGTGATGTAGAATTGATGGAGGGGTTAAACAGGCAGTGATGTAGAATCGATGGGGGGGCTAAACAGGCAGTGATGTAGAATTGATGGAGGGGTTAAACAAGCAGTGATGTAGAATCGATGTGGGGGCTAAACAGGCAGTGAAGTAGAATTGGTGGGCGGGGCTAAAACAAGCTGTTTTTAGAATACAGAGAAAGTTTTGAGTTCTGAAACTTACAGGATGTTTTTATAGTACGATGACCTCTTATATGTCAAAACATCAAGGGAATTTTTGTTTTATCAATGAATGACCCCTTTAAAACATCCATCCACTTTGCCATGCATTCATGGATTGAAATATTCATCCATCTGTACATTCAGTCATCCACCCATACATCCATTCATCCATCTGTTCATTTAAACATTAACATTAATTAATTTTTTACACATCCATATTCATCCATCAGTTTATCTATTCATTCATCCATCCAAACATTCATCCACACATCTGTTAATTTTTTATCTATCCATCCAACAATTTGTTCATCCATCCATCCATTCATCCATCCAAATGTCCTTTCAGAACAATTTAAATTTTCATGAAAGTTTTTGGTGCTTAACGTAAGATGACATTATAATAAAGCTGTTTTAATTCTTGACAGGTGGGTTGGTCTTTTGTGAACAGAGAATTGTAGGATGAAATGTGAAAAGAGAGAGACCAGACCCAGGCAATCCAGAAGAACATGTAATAGAAGCATTACTTTATCTGGTCCTTTGACCCCCACCCCCCAAATCCAAACAGACCCCTCAGAACCAGACCAAAGGTCACCACAGTCCCCCCTGGTGAGCCATGGCACTGGCGCTAATGCAAATTCTAGTAAAATCACTTTATCTGGCTTGCCTATGTTTTCATCCACATTGTAATTGGAGCAGAGTGTGTTTGGCTATCATGTGTCTCTTTCTGATTGGACGCCTGTGGTGAGGTCACTGCTGCTGATCTCTCTGTAAATATGAACCTGAGAAGAGAGTGAGATGGAGAAACTGAGACTCAAAGAGCTGTCCATCACTGCTGTCTGAGTGCAGGAAATGAGGAAGAAACCAAAAAAGGATGAATTCATAACATGGGCTTCATCCCCTCGTAGGCTAATTGGCGGCACTACGTACATGAAGGAGATTTCAGTCCAAATAAACACAGTGTCCCCAACACTGTGTCACAGTCATAGTTTTGATGATCTGGAATAGACGATTTCATAATGATATTTGTTGGTTTGGGAAGTGCCATCATTGTTCCTGGAACGTTTCAGGTTAGTAGTCAAACAACAACGGCAGGAGGTGCTTCATATAGTGACTCACAGCAGTAACATTAATACAGAGGCCTGCACATAACATATGCCTGAGAAAAAAAAAACTGATTAAAATTAAGAATTTGCTCTCACAAGTTAATAATTTGAATTAAAAGGTTTTGCAAACAAATTCTTACTTCATGGCCATGATATCTTATGATTTCCTTCACTGGCTAGATGCTCCCTGAATGCCTGAATTGGATGCAAAAATTGTCATACTAAAAGTGATAACAGCTTCATCAATAATCATTGTTGATCTTGTGTAGACATACACAGTGTCTACAAGATAATTTTACTTAATCTTAATAAGTCACTTTGGTAACGTTTAATGTTTCGTCTTTGAGAAAAATTATTTCTCTATTTAAAGGCAGGGTAGGTGATTTGGTTAAAAACTTTTTTTGTTATGCTGGTTGAAAGTCTCTTTACATTCCAACAGCAATCACTAAGTTAAGTGGTCTAAATGTATTTATATGTATTAATTAGTGGTGGCACGGTTTGTGAAAATTTTTTTTAACTGTTCGGTTCTCCACACACAGTTCTGCATGCGCTAGGACCACGGTTTAACTTAAATCTGACAACAGATCTGTAATATGGTTTCTTATAAATAGCACGTAAAAAAAACAGGGTTTGGGTAATGTATGTTTCTGTTGATGGATACGCATTCTGGCTTCCACTGAAAATCACTGTTTATTTTATTTGTATCTTTATTCTTTTGTATTTATTTGTGCTGTTGCTTGTAGTTAGATAGAATATTCTTATTTTCTTAATTTTATTCGAAAGTATAGTTTTTCCATAAACACAGCACATACCGAACCATACCGAAACCCTGACTCTAAAACCGTGATACAAACCAAACCATGAAAAAGTTGAATTGTTCCATCCCTAGTGTTAATATTGTCTGTGGAAGGTGTTGGACCAAACGTCCATCCAATCATATCCCTCGGTCCAAGAGCTACGATAGGCTGTCCTGATTGCCTGTCAATGTATGTATTCGCATATCTCTGCACACCATGTTTGCGCAGACATGATACATCATCAGTGCATACCATTACTCTGTTGCAGACTGAGCGAAAAAGGAAGGTGTCATTATTGTAATATTAGGGTTAGGGTTAGTACCTCATACAGTCGTTGTAAGGTGAGAAGAACAGTGATCTGCTGACTTTTGATTTTGTGCAGTGTGTTCTCGGCAATACTAGTTATTGGATGACAAATCGATCAGTCAGCCATTGTGACCTAATTGAAACTCATGACTCGTGTATTTAGACTACTGTTGTCTTTTTTCTGTGTGTGTGTGTGTGTGTGTGTGGAATCCTTTTTGCAGACTCTGAGTAGATAAGCAAACAAATTTTACCAAAATAACACCTGTTTACTGATTTAGTGATGTAACGCAGTGTTTCCCAGCCCTGTTCCTGGAGGCACACCAACAACACACATTTTGGATGTCTTGCTTATCTGACCCATTTATTTCAGACCTGTGTCCGAATATGCATATTTCCCTAATATACAGTACAGTGCAGATCTTGGAGTCTCTACTAATGAGCTGATGAGTTGAATAATTTTTTTTTTGATTAGGAAAAGTTTGGATATGTGTACTGTTCATGAGCCTTCAGTAACAGGGTTGGGAAACATTGCTGTAACCTACAGAAAGATTCATTAAGCAAATCTTGTTTTTTTTTTTTTTGTGAACAGATTCAGAAGTGTCACTGGTTTGAATCAAGTCTATTACTTTTCTCCACAAGAAACATGAACCATTCCTTCTGTCTTTGATTCTGTTTCCCATCTCAACATATCTCCATAATTATGTCTTTCCATTTTAATCTTTCACTCTCTCTCTCTACATCTGTTTCAGCCTTTCTCTCTTCGTTTCTTACGATCTGTCTTTGACACTCATTCTCACCCCTTTGCTCAATCTAAATCGGCAGCTTTGTGGGATAATTGGCGCCATTTGGTCACCTTGAAACTCCTGTGGTGTCACATTGAGGCTTAATTCATGACTACCCCTCAATACCCCCTCTTTTCCTTTCCTTTTTCTTCAAAGACACCCCCCATCATCCCATCCTGCTGGTCTGCGATTCTTCATGTCCCACAGTGTCCTAACCAAAACCGTGTTGGACAAATTAAATAGGTTTTCTCTGCTTCTCTGGCTTACATCACTGAACTATAAACATGAAATGCTTTGGTCATTTAAGAACTGAATCCCTGCAAACCCACTGCTGATTATTTCTGCTTTTTAAACTCATATATCAGACTTACATTCACTCTCCAAGGACAAACAAGAACTTCAAAATGTCACTTTTAACTTTAAAATGCGTGTGTCAGAGTCTAGGGGAGAAAATGAAGAGCGCTCACACAGAAGATCTCTTCAAACCTTTCACAAAGGACAGACATTGTAAGTTTTCTTGCTCTCTCGTGTATGTTAGCATCTTTTTCTTTACATTTTGATATATAAGATAAAATTATACTTTTTTAACCTTGGAGGTAGATTTAGGTACCATAGAAGTCAGATTAATAAAGACAGACATAGGAATAGAACTGTAAATAAAATTGAATTTGTAAGCTCTTCATCTGGTAGTGTATGGTGCTAGCAGTGCTGGGTATATTACTTACAAATTGTAGTCAATTACTGATTACAAATTACACAATGGAAATTGTATTTAGTAACAATCTGTTAGATTACACATATTAGGTAATATTCTGAGTACTTTTTGATCATCTTTAGATTACTTTTGAACTAACTTACTTTTGAATTAAAGAAAATACTTTAATTTTTTATTATCAACATCAAAAAGTGCATCAAACATTACATTACACCAAGGTTTCTCAAAATGGGGTTTGTGAGGTGATGAAAAGCTAATAATTAGTTAAATAATAAAATGTCAAATTAAACAAATTGTGTGGCCTTTCCATTTTCTGTGTAATTACAGTCACCTGACTTGTGGCTAGTGTGTGCAGTTCCATAAAAATGGAAGACTTTCAAAATGTATAAGCAGTAAGGGTGTAACTGTAGATGTATTTGTCCTGAATGGTCACGATACAGACATCACGGTTCTGTTCATGCAGTCCGACGATGAATACAGTCAGTAATAGGCGATCGATTCAGAAGCAAATTGTAATGCAATGTTAACCATCACAACAGGAAAGAGCAGACGAAAAGACGAACTAACGTTACACACCAACCCAAAACAAGAACGCCAAGTTCAGATGGCACACAAAAGCTTGAAGAACCGCCTGCTTGTTTTAAAGTTTCAGGTTCTAGAGATGCACTGGTTGACTGGCTATAATTCTGAAAAATTTGGTTTTTAGTTTTATTTTGGTTGATCTCTATTCCAGAATTGCTCACAAACGGCATTACAGTAATTTCCCAAAATATAATTTGGTTGGAATTTTTAAAGATGATAAAATACTGTACCTGTATCTTGAAATTATTTTTCTTGAAATTAAATCTTGACACATTTACAGTTGTACCGATCTCATATCAAACCGTGACCCCAAACCAAGGTACAAACTGAACCGTGACTTCTGTGTGCCGTTGAGCCCAGTCTCATGAAAATGCATATAAATAGTGTGCCAAATAAAAACGAAAACTTGTATTGATATGCAAAAATGGACTTTGGCGTGCATATAATGCAGTTTTTGTGTGCATATGATACGCAGGTTTCGCGTACATATGATACGCATCTACCCCACAACCCCTAAACCTACCATTTTTGAAAAAAAATATTTATACACACTTTCATGAGATCGGGTTAGTGCTGTTACGCCCCTAATAAACAGTAGGATTTTTTAGAAAGGAAATTTAAGACAGAAAATAGAAGTATTAAGGCTGTTACATGCTCGCCCTTTCTTAGTCCAGGGGTAAGGGCATAGCAGTAACAAGTTTTAGAGAGAGAGAGAGAGAGAAAGAGAGAGAGCAGGAACTTTTCTCCAGCCCCAGCAACACACATCCAGAACAAATAAGCTTAAAAAGATATTTATTGAATGAAAAGAAAAAGATGGAGGGGAAACAAACTTCAGGAGGGGGCAAAGGCCAACACAACAAACAAACAGTTTCTAACTTGGTTAGAAGCCTTGGTTATGAAGGCTGACGAATTTCGAAAGCGACTTCAAATGCACCCTTCATTTCCCATGAAAATGAAGTGTACATCTTATGGACACTTCGCACCCTACCATATCCCAGAATCACTTGTGTGCATATGACGAAGGTGTTTATATTCAGAGGCAGGTAAGAGTTCTGTGGAGGACTTCACATTGAAATGCAAGTATTGAGTTTTCATTTATTCAAATATCTAGCGAAAGTGTTTAAAGCGTGTTTTTTTTTTAACATAAAGCCCACAAACAATAAGACAGCCACTATATAAGGCAATGGTCTTGCCCTTTGTTGTGTTTTTGAAGTGCTGTCATGCAAGAGATGTCTACAAATGTTTTAACCAAACTTCAGGATTTTGTATGCATTTCCTGCTGTCATATTTTCTAATGTTAAGATTGCAAACCTGTCTTTTTTTGTTTCCATTTTCTTTTGTTTTAATACTATTCTGGAGAAAGTGAGCATGTGTTTTTGTTGTTAACAGGCATGGTTTATTAGTGAAGTGTCCTGAGACAGGTGAGGGATCGAGTGGACAGGGAAGACATCAAACAAATACATTCTTCATTAGCCAAGAGAAAACAGTGGAAAAAAAAAATTAGTACATTACAGTTTTTCCAATATATTTTTTAAATGTCTTATTGTCAATGAAACAACCTAATTTCTGTAGTTTATTTTTGTGATGCAAGTTAAAAATGAAATACATAAATTGTATACATTATTCATATTTTGTGTGTAATTTATTCGTAAATAAGCCTGAGTACTTTCTGTACATTTTGTATTTTTGTTTTGCATATTTACACGTGTAAATAAACAAAAAGTGCTTATGTACATTGTTATTTTTTTTAAATGTAGCTTATAATTTTTTTCACAAAACATTCTTTTACACGTTTATTTGTTTGTCCTGTAAATACTTTTTTACACGTTAAAACAAATTGTTCTATACATAATAGAAAGTACTTTTTACAACCATTTACAACATAGCTTAGGTTTAACATCAGAAAAACAACATCAGTTTGAGCCCGGCCCTGCCTCCGTGTGTTCTGGCGTCATCAGGAGGTCAAACTCTTGGTGAATGGCCAGCACCTCCTCAGAGACTCGGAGGACAATGCGGTGACAGTGGAACGAGGCACATGTCAAACACTCTGGATACCACCTGTATGATGTACTGCTGGCAGACAGAAGAGAAAAACCAGGGTCTGGATCGTGGCACACCATCCATGTTCCCGTTCACTTCCCAGTAGATCCAGCAGCACTGTCAGGGTCTCCCTGCTCAGAACAAAACCATTAAACACCTGTCCAGTGCTGGCACATTCAGCTTTATCTTGCAGTACAGGGGTCTGCTCTGATTTAGGGAAAGAAGGAAAAGAGAAATTGTTTAGAGCTATGACAACATAATTAGTACAAGAAATATTGGCATACTTTAGTAAACTACTTTTTAGTAACTACCAATACCATATTGGGGAAAAACTACTACTCATATTTAAAACCTTAGCTGAAGGGATAGTTCACACAATTTTCATTTTTGGCTGAACTATCCTTTGAGTAAAAGTATTATCTTGCATACTCCAATATACTTAAGGTATTGAGAGTAAAAGTAAAGGTATGTGCAGTATTGTCTTGAAAAAAAAAAGAATTTGTCAGGATGGTTTTACATTAATAATACTGGTGCACTTCTGTGTATGCTGCAGTTTACTTCTAAATATGTTCAAGGTTATTAAATTTAAAGTTGGACATTAAGTTGTACTATGCTCTAGTTTTTTAAATACAGTTTTATTTTTATGGTTAACTGCCTAAAAAAATACGGGTTGCAAACCTGTCTACATACAGTCAAGACAATAAACTACATAAAATTGCACCTCTGTAAGATATCAGTCAGCATGTTGAAACGCTATGTGTGTATTTTGTAGTTTTTCATATGTATCATTACATTATTCAAGTAAGCTCCAAGCCAAGTACCTGCATTTAAAGTTGTAATCCGACAAAGATCGCAGCAAACCAGTGTAACTTACCTGGCCTCGGTCTTGGCTAAGCCTGAGGTTCATCACAGTCTCCTCCATTATGAGAAAATCATAAAAACAAGAACGAGCAATTCTGGCTCCACCAATCCTGGCAGGACTGTCCTCTCGTCAGCGCTCTTCTCGCACTGTTGCTATGCAACAGAGCGCTAATCGGAAACACCCGGTGACGGAATTAGGAAATCCTGTGAAGGCGGAGCATCTCACGCACTTCAGAGGACCCTTCGTGCACTTCGGAGGCCTGGTCTTCAAAGTCTGTGGCCTTCGAAGTGTGCACACTCAACTTTGGGACACAGCTATGGACAAAAACAGAACACCACAAAGCACATAGAATAAATCACAGATAAAATAAGTCTATACCCCCACCATTAAATTTTACAACCCATGGATTGTAAAACAACTTCTAAAACTCCAATAGTAGTGCAACACCAATATTTCTGTTTTAACCAACCCACTTAAGTCTCCACATCTGCGGTCCTAGAGAGCGCATCCACCACCACCTTGTCTTTACCACGGATGTGCTGGAGATTGAGGTTATTCTCCTGGACAATTAGTGCCCAGCGCATCAAGCGTTGATTTGAGTTGGACATATAGGAGAGAAAAATCAATAGGTTATGGTAAACCTTGAAATGCTAAAGAGATAACAGCAAGGCGAGGGCCTCCTTCTCGATCGTACTGTAGTGTTGTTGGCATTTCGAGAACTTCTTAGAGTAGAAGCAGATGGGGTGGTCAATTCCACGGGAGTCTTCCTGCAGCAAGACTGCTCCAGCACCGGTAGCACTGGCATCTACTTGGAGTTTAAAAGGCAAATCAAAATTAGGGGCAGACAACACTGGGGCATGGCAAAGGAGATCTTTTGCAGCCTTAAAGGCATTATCACACTCAGTGCTCCACTTGAAACTCTTAGAAGTACTGAGAAGGTCAGTAAGAGGAGACAATAGTGGAGAAGTTACAACAGAATCCCTGGTAGTACCCACTCAAACCTAAAAACTGGCGTAAATCACGTTTATTCCGAGGTGTAGGAAATTTAAGTATGGCAGCAACCTTAGCCTCAACTGGCTTAAAACCCTGCCCAACTTGCTTCCCCAGATACGTAACCACAGCTTTACCGATCTCACATTTAGCAAGATTCAAGGTTAAAGAGGCAGCAGCTAGGCGACTGAATACTAACTCCAAAGCCTTTACATGCTCTTCCTAGATTTTTGAATAGATGATTACATCATCCAAGCATCACAGTTTGGGACACCGGACAAAACCACCTGCATAAGGCGCTGGAAGGTGGCAGGTGCACTTCTCATGCCAAAAGCTAGAACCTCATATTGTAGGAAATGTTTAAATAGGGACAAATGCGGAGATCTCAGTTGCATTGTTCAATTCCAAGATAATGCTCGTTCTGATAAAGCAGTATAGCATGAAAAGCTGAAGTAAAATATATCTTTTGACAAAGGCATCCATCCAATGCATAGATGTAAATGTTATTGCAAAATAAACCTGACAGTTTGAAGTAAGCATGAAATATTGATTTGGGTTCAAATTGTTATGTGAGAAAGAGACCTGGAGCCACTAATCATTTTAGCTTTAAATCTCTATGTGTCATTGACCTGATAAACAATCTAATTTTAAAAACAAACCGACTCATTTTTGGAAATCTGACAAAGCGTTTCCATTGCCAGTCATATTAAAAAACATTAGAAGGAGAAATATTAAGATGACTTCAGATGCTTTGGATGAATTTCAATTTCAACATGAGGTTTGAGTCATAGTGTGTCCAAAGATCAGATCAAGATAAATCTCTTATCTAAGCCCTTTTCAATAATAATAATAATGATAAAATTATTTAATCTCCTTTTGGTTCTTTACAAAATGTATCAATCTCATCCATCAGGCTTGGGTCACCCACATATAAGCAGTATTGCTCAACATGAAGCACGAACTCCAGGCTACACTTTTAACCTGTCTTGATGTTTTGTCATGGTTATCTGTTCACCCTTCTCTCATGGCAATCATGATGTTGCTCATTGTAATTCAAGCTGAAAACCAGTTAGATGAGTGCGAGCTGTAAATGATTGTCTCACTGCATGTCGATATGCTAGAATGTATCTATTTTTATTTATTTTTTTCGAATGGATGGTTGTTATGTTTAAAACCATACAAGAATAGAAAAGTTTAAAACTTGTTTTAGCAAAATGATTGCGTGTTGGTTGAGTAAGTTAACTTTTGCAGCTTTAAATATCCATTTTAGGTGTTCAAGATGAGTATAGTTATACAGCTGCAGAGTTTAAACTCTGAATATAGTTTGGTGTGATGCTGGACTGTTTTGAATTTAACATGGGCCTGTGTGCAGCTGCTCAGGGCACCTGGCTCATGTAAAGTTAAATTGAAACAAACAGGCTTATCATATGGCGGTCCTGGCTTCAAAACCGAAACCTGGTAATAAGCCTAAATGCTAACTCGCTAATAGCTAATTACCAACCCATTTAACTGTCAGGGTTAAGCTCAGAGTTAAGATCTGAGGTTTGAAAAGAAACCTCCCAAATGAACAGACTGGGATTTCATATGACCGGAGGAGCATGGAGTTTTTTTTTTTTTTTTAATGGAGTAGGAGAAAATAGCTCCTGGAAAGAAAGTTGCCATAGAAATATATAGATTTGAAAAGAGGAAAATACATAACAATAAATTTTTACTCTTTACACGATAAAAGGTTCTGCCTGTACAAATCTCATCACCATGATGTTGTGGGTGGTTGCCTGGAAGGTGCTTAATTATTGCTAAGTTGTTCTTTTGATTTTTTTTTTTTTTTAAACAGTGCTGGTTAGTTATTGATTACATGTAATCTTTATTACATAATCAGATCCCCAAAAATAAATACTTGTAGTTGGATTGCACATTGCATTTTAAAGTATTTATTCACCCAAATTCTTTTCTCTCTCTCAAAAAATTTTCTTACAAATTAGGTCAAAATAATCTAAAAGTACTCAAAAAATACTAAATTTCCCTTATGTGAAATGTAATTATTATTGGACTCCAATTTGTAATTAATCTACCCAGCACATTTTTTTATTTTTTTTTTTTTTTTACGTGTTGCTATAGTTGCTACTTTGTTTTGGGTGGCTAACTTTGAGGTTACTGAGGTGTTCTAATTGTTTTTTTTTTGTTTTTTTGCACGCTAGTATTTTTCAGTTGGCTTTCTATGTAAGGGATTTACTTTGGATTGCTAGGCTGTTTTTAGTGTGGGGTTTTTAGCATGTTGCTAGAAGGTTTACATGGCCAAGTCTAAGATTCCACCCCAAACTTCATAAGATATGAATACTTCAATAAGGTTTTTTCACCTTTTTTTATTGTCCACCAGGTCCTGTTGATCATATTACACAGAAAAATAATAGCTCATGTCTCCTTAAAAACTATATGGTTTTGGTATCGTTTGTTAGTACCACAAAATATATATATAACAAAACTAACTACTTAGTATTTAAGGAATTTTCAGACCTCTTAAGAAAAAACTAAACTTTTTATGTGTTTTGGCTGTTCATTTACACAACAACAGCATTTCGGAAGGGTGCAAATCCAAACTTTTGAAAATCAGTTTCAAAGTGGAAGTGTATTATGTGTACAGTGTATAGGAGTGCATACTGTATGTGCACAGGTTTGTAATGTTTTTTTGCAAAATGAAATCGCCGACTTCTGGCCTGGAATACGTACTGTAATTTTTGCAGATGAATGTGAACGGTAAACATTTCAAAAACACAAGGAAAATTTTTTTCAATTTTTGTAATACAATTGTTGTTGCGTAAACGTACCATAACAAAGGAAATATAAGGGAAAATTAACACGCATGAATGAGAACCCAGTGGTCTTCCCTCTTTCCCTTTTCTTAATGCAATGGAGGCCTTATTGAGAAATATGGCTTTGATAAAAGTGAGACAGATACAGATCCCTCCATCTCGGTAGTAGACGAGAAAGGGCCGTCTCGTATAGCTGGCCATGATGCTGTGATAGAAAGACTCTTTTTGATGTAAACCATATATAAACTGTGGTCCTGTTTTCAAAGGAATTGCATACGGAATGCCACAGTAGTCATCAGCATTGTAGGACACTTCAGACATGATGTACTAGCTTTGCTCACCAAGGCCATTGCCTCTCTCCTCTATCTACCCATCTATCCTTCCCACAATCCATCTTTATCTGTCCTTCCATCCATTTGTCTCTTCAAACGAGAGCACAGTCTCAGGGTTCCTGCTGGTTGATCCTTGAGTTTGATTTATAACTGCTCAGTTGCTGAGATGTTCTCAGAAAGCCATATTTCATCTTGTCACTGTCTTTCTTCATTCTTCCCATCTGATAGGTGTTTAAATGGATCACTAACCAACTTACACAAATCTTCTTTCTTACTGGTTTATCAGTTAAAAATCCACAAAAAAGTGCACAGTTTTTGTACATTTTCGACTTGGGAAATGACTTTAACACTATGTTGTTTTCTAATTAAAACCTATATAAACTTAGCATATTAGAATGATTTCTGAAGGATCATGTGACACTGAAGACTGGAGTAATGATGCTGAAAATTCAGGTTTGATCACAGGAATAAATTACACTTTAACATATATTCAAATAGAAAGCAGATACATTTAAGATTGTGATAATATTTATGACCCTGGAGCACAAAACCAGTCTTAAGTCACTGGGGTATATTTGTAGCAATAGCCAAAAAAAAAAAAACAACCTTGTATTGGTCAAAATTATCGATTATATTATTATTCCAAAAATCATTATATTAAGTAAAGATATGATCCATAAAGATATTTTGTAAATTTCCTACCATAAATATATCAAAACTTAATATTTGATTAGTAATATGCATTGGTAAGAATTCATTTGGACAACTTCAAAGGCGATTTTCTCAGTATTTTGATTTATTTATTTATTTTTTTATTTTTTTTGGCACCCTCAGATTCCAGATTTTCAAATGGTTGTATCTCGGCCAAATATTGTCTGATCCAAATAAACCATACCTCAATGGAAAGCTTAATGGATCAATGGAAAAAAATGACACTTAATACTGGTTTTGTGGTCCAGGGTCACATTTCACAATATTACTGTTTTGATGTGGTCTGACAACTGAGAATTACATGGCAAACACTGCGTGACTAAACTTTTAACACAAACAATTGTACTTTTCACATTTTTATTGAATACACTGAGTAATGATTCAGAGTGCAGGGTGGAGTAAGTAAGTGAACGCTTGTATTAGGAACTTGAAGATCATCCAAACATTTCCCGTAGCTGCTTATAACACTTCATTCTCCACAAATCACTTTATCAGTATTTCTGGACTGTCTTGATAGTACAGTTCCTGGAGAGCTCTAAACACACCAGATCCAGCTAATCAAGGTCTTCAGGATTACATGACAACTTTAAAAACTACAGGAAAAAAATCAGAATTGCAATTTTTTTTCTCAGAATTGTGTTTATATCTTGCCATTCTGAGTTTTTCTTCTTCTTCACAATTGTGAGTGTATATCTCTTAATTCTGACATTATTTTTAGAATTTTGACTTTATTTCTCAGAATACGAGTTTAAATCCCACAATTCTGACTTTTTTTTTACATCTTGCATTTCTGACTTTATAACTTGCAATTGGGAGTTTATATCACACAATTCTGTCAGAACTGTGAGATAAAAAAATCACATTTTTTAGGTTTTTATTCAGTGTTGGAAATGGGCTTCGCCATTTTGATGAATAAGGTGAAAAAATATGAGGCTATTCTAAGACTAGTTGTAATTATTGGTTACTGCACATATTAAAGCAAAAAGTTTAATTAATGCCTGCAATGCTGTAATATGCCTTTCAAAGCATATGACTAATACTCTAGCTGTATTGGCATTATGTTATTGTATAGGATTTTTATTACAACTCAAGGTACGTCACTTTAGCTACCTGCTTAGATAGAGGTCATAAACACAGTGCGCCTCATACATAAAAAAGCAGAACAAATATCTGTGTAAATCATGTCTTATGTCATTTGTTGCACACAGTTGAATGAAGTGGTTTGCCCAAAAATGGTATTACGAACGATTTTCACACAGATTTGTTCTACTCGTGTTTTATGATTGAGGCCGAGTATATAGTTTGTTGTTGTTGAGTAGCTTTGGTAAGAGAGTGTCAAGATCATAATGCAAATGCAGATGTGTGTGTGTTTTTTTACCATCACTGCAGTCTCTGTCACCCAAACCCAGCCAACAAAAACTCACTCTAAATATTTGGAAAGCAAAATGCAGTTGTTATTAATGTGTGTGGAGAATCTGTATTTAGTAAATTAACACCTGACCAAACATGGCCTTGGCCAGCTATGTGTGGGATTGTGGGTAATAATGTCAGTTTGCGCAGGTAACGCCATATTTTGGTTCTGTGTGTGAGTGAAATTCAAAAACGTGTGAAAACTTTTTTCTGTCAAGCTCAGAGCACATGGTCCTAATTATTACTGCATTTCTGCATTGTTACTGTGAATATGAGTGTGTTCACTGTATGTGTGTGTCAAATAGTTTGTTTATAACTTTCATTAGTTTATTTTAAGTGTAAAATGCTATACTATACATGCGTGTGTGTGTGTGTGTGAGCGTCTGCTCAGGATGTTTGTCCCTTCGGCTGCATGTGTTCATTTTATAATGGGACCATTGAGCCCCTCCATGCATCTCACCTCACACTTTCCTCTGACACCTGCAACACCCTGCAAATTGGCAAGCGAGACAGATTTAATAAACTGCAGCAGGAGGACAGTGTAAATCACTCTCTCACGGCACTAACACCACCACATTATGCTCCCAGAGCGCAGAGGGCAGCCCGCTTCCCCTCACGTCCATGACTCATGTAATCACTTCACCAGAGACCCAAACACTTGCTACCAATGCTTCAGCACTGGAAAACTTTCAAAGCAAACACGTACAGTGGTCCCAGCTAGAATTCGGATAAGTCACAAATATCTGAAAATCATTAGATTAGATAACAAAATAGCAAAGCAAGTAGCATATTTTTGTTATATTTAAGATTTCATTTATATAACTGTTTGAAATAAAATGATGCCGACCTGCAAAGTCATTATTGGATGTATATAAAGCATTGAATTATATTTATGCGTTTACGGAAGTATATTGTGTCATAATAACTCAATATTCATAATTCTTTTGTTTTAAATTATTATTTCACTGTCTATTATCTTTAATATTAGTGTTATTTTTCATTTTATTATCTTAATCTATATGTATGTCTGCTCTATGTCTGAATTTTTTTCTCCACTGGAAGCTCCTGTCAACAAAATAAATTCCTTGTGTGATAAAGCACTTGGCCATAAAGCTCTTTCTGATTCAAGGGTTGTCAATTTTTGACGTTGTCCTTGCAAATGTCACTTAATTAGAATTTTTTTTTTTTTTTTTTTTTTTTTTGTGTGTGTGTGTGTCAATGACATTTATGCATTTCTGAGTGTGGCTTGAGTGTCCAATTATTTTAAGTGGTCACTGTACATGCCACAGATTCTTTTGAGAGGGTTTGCTGGGATAGTTCACCCAAAACTGAACGTTCTGCCATCATTTACTTGAGAAATTAATTTATTTCTTCTTTGAAACATAATATTGGGACTGGGGCTTTTAAACTCAGAATAATGAGGTAACTAAGGAGATACACCTGGGATTAAATCAACAATCAAATGGAAGACAAAACTGGGTCACAGGGGCAAAAGACACACACAGACCAGTCCATAATCCTGACATAATGCCCCCTCCTGAAAGGTGCGTCCACCATAGTAACAACAGAGGGAGGCATGGTTGGGAACTGGAACTGGCATGGGTTCCGGTGACAGAGACCATGGAGGGAGGAGCCAGGGAGGAGACAGAAGGAGCTTGGAGCAGGAGGAGCAGGATCCAGGCCACAGCCATTACAACGGTCCAAGGCGGAGCTGATGGTGGGAGGAGCTATGGAGGAGGAATGGCCGCCGACTCCAGGGGGCCGACCAACAGTGGCGGAGAAGGTGGAGAAGGAGCCAGAGGTGGAGACGGAGAGCCAACGAGTAAGGGGGATGGTGAGGATCTAGGGGGCCAAGGTGGAGCCGAGGGCTCTGGCGACCGAGGCGGAGATCCAGAGATCCGTGGTGGAGCCAGAGCGACTGAGGTCCAAGGTGGAGCTGGCTGGAGGAAGGAGCCCAATGGAGCTGGTGGGATGGAGCGACTAGGCGCAGCCAGTGGAGAGGAGTCCAGAGGCGATGGCGGGTCGATGCCCGACCAAGGCGGAGCTGGAGGGACGAGGGAGCCTGGTGGAGCTGATGTATTGATGGTTGACGGTGGAGGCAAGGGAGCTAGGAGCCAAGGTGGAGCCGCTGGGACTATGGGCCGAGGCGGAGTCCGGGCCTCGGAGGCTGGAGGCAGAGGTAACGGAAACTCCGACCCCTGCGACGCTGGAGGATGATAGTCCTGCGGGGCTCGCACCGCATAGATGGAGGGCAGAGGGCAAGCAGAAGTGCCACCAGATGACAGCGGTGGAGGAGGCAGGAGCGGGTGGGAGGGCGTTCATTTTCTAGGAGTAGGCACTGGAGGACACTTTCTAGGAACTGGAGGATACTTTCTAGGAACAGGCACTGGAGGATCGGAAGCCCCCTCAGGGCTGGACGAGGAAACCAAGGACAAAGGAGGGCTGGATGGGACCAGCGGAGACAACGGAGAGAGGAGAGGGGGGAGTTCAACCTCCAGTTCAGATTCCCAGTCTATAAGATCCTCCTCCTTATTTTGGCCTTTTTGGCACTCCATACTCAGCTCACCCTCAGCCCCGATGCAGGGGTCGGAGCACCTCTCCGCACTCACACCATCCACGGTTCTCTCCCTTGCGGTGGGCACTGTAGCCGGCTCTCGCACCTAGTCTGACGTGTTGGGCTCCATATCCGGGGCGATCCTTCACTCAGTCGCTCGGCATTGCTCTGGCTGATTGATCTTGGCAGTAATGGGCTCTCCATCATCGGTGGGCTCGGGCTGATGCTCCACACCATGGGGTGATGGTGGGCTGGGCACTGGGGCTGGAGTGGATTCGGTGAGGTCCTCCAAAGGGCCGATGGTGAATTTCGATCTGTTTCTTGCCAGAATTCACTCCACGAAGGCAGCAAGATCTGCTCGAGGGCCGTCTTCATCATAGAACGAGCAGAGCACGTCGTCCGGGTTGGTGGTAAGATGGGCTATGACTAGAAACGGTCTGGTATGACCCTCAAGTGTATGCACCCCCGCTCCAGCAGGAGGAGGATTAATTCCGGGTGGGTGTTGGGATCCATACACAATGGAAAGAAAAGAAAAACAGAAAACAAACGGAGGGGAGACACGCAATGAACTATTTATAGGTCAGGTCTTCTGTCACACTACGCTGGCAGAAGGAACACAGAGCCAAGGATAATTGTAAAGAGTCTTTATTAATCCAACACAGGAGTAAATCCAACATGGAGAACAGGAGGAAGACACACGTACATGACTGGTAGACCCGACAAAACTGAACTGAAAGACTGGGGCTTTTAAACTCAGGATAATGAGGTAACTAAGGTAACTAACACACCTGGAATGAAATCAACAATCAAATGGAAGACAAAACTGGGTCACATGGGCAAAAGACACACACAGACCAGTCCATAATCCTGACAAATATAGATATGGTTTTCAGGGACAATTACATAGGTCAGTGAAAATAACCTGTCTTTTGCAAATATATGTAAATCATAGTTCTGGTGTACCTGATGAACCTGATGTTAAATCTGTCAAACTTGCAGCTTGTATATGTGTAGTTAAAGGTCAGCCTACATAAATATTCAAAGATATTCATTTGTGCACAACCAGCAGCTGATGGGCTTCAGATCAGCCGGACAGAATCCACACAAAGACCTCACTGTGATTCTACAGACACAACCTAATCAAATTTAATACTAATTTGATACTAATCAATTTAATGCATGATTGATGAATTTTACCAGGAAAAAAATAAATAAAATACTGACCTCAAGCTTTTGAATGTCATTCTACTGAACGGCTTTATTATTATTATTATTATTATTATTATTATTATTATTATTATTATTATTATTTAATTTAATTTTCCCTAAATTCAGATTTCTGTGTAAGACTTTGCATCTTGTATGTGAATAAATCCCAAAGGCCCATCTTGAGCTAAATACATTTTTATATATATTTGGATAGATAATTGTCTTCAGAAAAGTAGTAGGATTGAAAGTTTTGCAGTTTCACTTGACATCATAGTTGGGCCTACAAGATATTTATACAAAATTGTATTCAATGTTAATTATGTCAAAAATATACATTTTCAATTAGCAGTTGTTTACTATACAAATCATGGTAAAAGGGTTGACATTTAAAGATCAACCAGAATGTAATTATAAATATTGATTTATTTATATGTATTTATTTGCTTATACAGCAAGGAGAGATTGAAAACAGGGTGGAGACAGTGTCAAATAAAAGCCAACATTATAATGAAAGAAAAAGAAAAAAGAAAAAAAAAAAAATACTGTTTTGCTGATAAATGTTATATAAATGTTTGCAATTACCCAATAGTAAAAGTTTGCATCAGCTATTCATTGTTAAATAAGTTTTTACACATGTATATGAGGGACATGTATGGGACATACATTTTGTAGAATGACCTGTTTCTTTTTGTACCTGTGAGAACAAAGTCCCTCTCAGGTTTCAATTTATTTATTTATATACTCCTTCTTTGAGTGGTCCAGTGTCAGCGGGGTCATGAGCGTGTGATGTTCTTGATTTCAGAAATACTGTAGACCCTGTGTGTGTGTTTTTTTGAACCATGTGCTAGTGATTTCAGTGTGTATACAACACTCGGAGATGATCAAATGCTTTGGTTGTCTGGTTCCCGGGACCACTCGTGTTAAACAGAGACCCGTGGGATTATTGATTGTGATATAAATCAATGTTGATGAAAAGAAGAAATGCTTGGCTTTGGTTGGCTAATCAGCATCCTGGGGTCTCACCGAAATGCCTGCTTCATTGTCATCAGACTTGGAGGAGGTTATCCAGCGAACAGTCCCGCAAGGGTGGATACTCGGCCCCTTCTCATTTCATAATTGGATCTGGGCCATCTGCAAATCTTATTTCGAAACTTTTCTTGGGTGTGAAGTTTATGCAGGACATTTGCCTGCCGAGAGAGGTGTGGGGCTGTTCGATTTCCGACTGTCCGGAACAGGTGCAGAATTCAGCGTTGTCTGTGTAATTGCGCAGTGTTTGTGCAGAGCCTGTCTTTTCCAGGGAAATTTCACTGCGTGCCTCTCTGTTTGTACGGAAGCATGGTGATGGTTCTCCCAGAGGCCTATGATAGAAGCTATGAGGAATGACATGCCATGGCCAAGGTCTTCAATTTGTGGGAATGATGAATTTTAGATTGACATCAATTTTTCCATGATTTTCTGCTTTTTTTCAGGTTTAGTTTAGTATGATTCAGATCTTGTCCAGCTGAGGATAGTTGTTTGGTGTATAGAAACACCATAAGTTTGGTTTCAAAGCTAGTGAGCTGCTTCACATAGACAGCTGCCTTTGAAATTATCATATACCTTGTTATTGGTTAATTTGGAATCCTGTACATTCATATAAGTATGTGCAGGAGAGAGAATTTACAGACTAATATGGGGATTATGTGATGCCTTTAGTGGAGCTATCAAAGATGAGCATAATCAATGTCAACCACATATGCAGATAGATATCTAAAGTCTTAAAATACTGATATTAAATCAGATAAATGGGAAACAACAAAAATAACTTGGTAGGTTAGCAGATTGCATTAACAGTCCATAGAAATCGCTGTCAGTTCATACTGATGTTAAAACCTTTCTCTGTGAAGCAGATGCAATTAGACAAATTTTTCAGTTTGGTTATGTGACATTCAATATATACTACAATGAGTATAAAAATACATGGCTTACACAAACTTTGGGTATTTAATATATTTAATTTATTGAAATTCAGGTGTATGCTACTATTCCAAATTTGGGATCAATTAGATTAATACTTATACTTAGTATTTCATCAAAAAATGCTGTGTTATTATGATTATTATTTTTTATACAATTTAAAATAACTGTTTCTACTGTAATATATATTAAAATGCAGTTTATGTCTGTGATGGCAAAGTTGAACTTTCACCAGCCATCATTTTAATCTTTATTATCAATGTTAAAAACAGCTGCTAAATATTTTTGTGGAAACCATGATACTTTTTTCAGGATTCAGGATCAGGACTCTTTGATGAATAGAAAGTTTAAAAGAACAGGATTTATTAGAGATACTAGAAATCCTTTGCAACATTATGCTTTTACTGGAGTTAATTTGTGTAATCTAACACATCCTCCAAGTGCTCCTGTAGCTCAAGTGGTAGAGCGTTGCGTTAACAAGCGCAAGGTTGGGGGTTCGATCCCTGGGAACACATGATAGGTAGAAATTGATAGCCTGAATGCACTGTAAGTCGCTTTGGATAAAAGCGTCTGCTAAATGCATAAATTTAATTTAATTTTAAATTTAATCCTTATTGAATTAAAGTGTCAGTTTCTTTCAAAACATGTTATGAGCTCACTAAAAAAAAAAAAAAAAAAAAAAAAAAAAAAAAAAAAATCAGTCTAAGAAAATGTTTATTATACATTAGATTTTATGCAGGGCCTTGAACTATCAATCAGCCAATTCCAGCATAACTAAACCCGGTATTTGTGCATGCTATGCATTTTGTGCTTATTTGATTGCTAGCTTAGCAATGTGATAATGTAAAACTCTTCAAGTAGATTGTAAATCTAGTTTTCAATGCAGTTATGCTACCTGCCCAGCTGCCTAGGTAACAGACACCAGTGCAGCTCACTAGCTTTTGGAACAGAGCTGTAGTTGCACAGCAAGTTTCCAAAGCTAGTCCAGTGTGTCTGGTCTATAGTTGTTTGGCTGGTCTTCCCTTGCTCTATGTCCTTTATGACCAACTGCTGTAGAAAGGACCCACGAGTCCACTCACTTTGAAAATGCTACCTGATGACTTTTCTAGCCCTAAGAAAGCGATCAGCCTCGCTCAGTATGATTGGCCGATGACAGGCACGACACATAAGCAATGAATCACCCGGCCATGTTTTACAAGAGAGAAAAAAAAAAAAACAAAAAAAAAAATTTTGTATTCCCATTTATATCCCATGGAATCTGAGAAGGATGCATCGGATATGTTCGCATGGCAGTGTAAGCCACTGCGGTCAAAATAAACCCTGTTTATTTTGCCTATTTTTCGAGGGTGTCAAACTCTCGTCTGATGCCTTGCTGAAGGCTGCTGTGGGGTTTGGCCATCTGGGTCGCGTTGTATTGTTTACAGAGCAAATGACAGACTGCTGCTCCACTGCTTGGATGGTGTTTTTATGGTGATGCATGACCAGTTCGGTTGCAGGCTGTGGCCAGTGTGTCCTTCAGAGCTCTAAGAATTCATTGAAACAATCATTCATACATAGAATTTCCCAGTTGCATTTATTATCAGTTAAAGTGGCAATTAATCAATGAGGAATATCCTGCAGTGCGTTTTCATTCCATTAGATGGCAGTAGCAGGTCATTATGGGGCACATGCATTAAATGCAGATGAACTCTTAGGCCAGTGGTTCCCAATCCTGGTCCAGGAGAACCCCCAACACTGCACGTTTTTGGTGTCTGTCTTATCTGACACACACATTTGAGGTCTTGGAGTCTTCACTAATGAGCTGATGAGTTGAATCAGGTGTGTTTGAATAGGGAGACATCTAAAATGTGCAGTATTGAGGGTTCTCCAAGATCAGGATTGGGAACCACTGTATTAGGCTTTTTCAGAAAAGCATGCTAACATAACTACTGTTTCTGCAATATATCAGCTCGACTATAGTGTGCATAATATGTTAGTTGTCGTGTGCATAGAATATCCCATTTTGCCAAAATAGCACACTGAGCACAATGTTGTAACCCACAATGCAATCTTCCCAACTTTACCTTTCATTTTCAGTGATGAACTGAAATTAATATCAGCCACTATTTTTAGGACACTATTTGACTTGTTCTTTTGTTAGACAGTTTTTTTTTTACACTAAAATAAATGCACAATTGCAAAATGACCCATAAAAACATTTAGAAATGATCAATAATGTGTACTGTTTCAAAAAATAGATGCTATACTAACATACTGTAGGATCATTAGAAAAGTGTGCCTCCAACTACATTTCCAGCTGAAATGAACACTAGTGGCAGTAAAACACCAACAACTTTTATTTTCACACATATTATTCTGTCAAGTTTCTTGCACTACACTTTTACTATAGTGTAAGATTTGTAAATGATTACATTTTGGTGTTTGTATCACATAATCCTGTCCATCTGGATGGCTTTTCTAACATAGTAAACTTGCTTGGTAGCACACCTGGTACATTATTGTACTTGCGATTTCATCTCACGTTTGCTGTTATTAACACTGTCAGTAAGGTTTAGTGTAGGCAACAAAACATTGCCACATTCACATTCATCTGTTCTGGATAAAATTTAACATACTTTTTGTGCCCCTCACTGGACATTTCACATATTGAAAGTGTCATGAAATGTTCGAGAAGCAACTTAATATCATTTACAGAAATGTGGACACAGGAATGTTTTCCAGTGAGCCTGGAGTGTTGCAGTATACAGTGCATTTAGTGCAGTATTTGCTGTATAGTAAGCTAGTGTTCCATTCTGAATAAAATTCTGTAGGAATATCGGTGTTCTGTGCCCTCACCAAACCCATCGTTTACAAACCAATGCAACTCTAAATGACCCCCAAATCAGATTCATCACTGCAGGCTAAACAAGCAAAAGCCCCGGTGCGTTTCATCTCCGTCACTGCTTTAAATGCATGAAATCCTGTGCAACATGCAGGAAGGGTGGAATAAGACCAGGTTTGTTTGTGATTAAGGATTAATTTGTGAAAAGTCTGGAAGAAGGAAACAAGTTTCTTCAGGCTAGGTCCCTATCTACACAGTTGCTTGCCTCATACGAAGCACAGACGTCACAGAGTTTCATCTGTTTTCAAAAACACTCTCCAGTCCCATCGATGTGTTGGCTAAATAAGTCCAGAAGACTGATGGTCTGATGTCATCTCCTGTACTTATGAATTTGTCTTGGACAGAATCTGGTGCCTGTTTGACACAGACAAACAAAGCCCTTAAACCGGTTACACTCAGACGTAACAAATGCAGACACATGGACTTCAAAAGTTGGATCAGTCAAATATTATCATCAAGATCTTTATATCTTTAGGTCACATATTAAATTCTGCTGGATCCAGTGTTGCCCAGAGCAGCAAGATTTCATTAAAAATCGGTTGTTGTTTTTTTTCCATAAAAAGAAAACAGACTAACCTTGTTAAATTGCATGAGCCCTGGTATCCTGAACTTTTACAGAGCAGTTGAATGATAATTATGCAAGATCTTTAATAAACACATTCAAATAATTGATGAATATGCCTAATATATGGATACTGGATATAGTATTTCTGAATCAAAATCAAAGTTGGACTCCCACTTGCCATCTTGTTTTGTTTTTTTTTTTCCTCAGGCTTTTAAAGGAACTGTGGTACCTCATCTAACCAGCAGGGGGCACATTATTATCCCGTCATGAATCACTTTGCCTGACCTTGACTTTATAATTGCTGTAACTTATTGTGATAGAAAAACTTGAAAGTTGGTAAACTTGAAAATGCCACAGTCTAAATAAAGCTATATGATAAATAAGGTTGCTTAAGCGTTTTTCTCTTGAGCAAAATGGTCAAAATGTTTAACCCAATAAGAGCAAACCCAGAAAAAAAAAAAAAAAAAAAAAAAAACTTTTTTATTGAACAATTATAAAACCTACTTTTTACCTTGAAAATATATTTTGAAACATTTTTGACAACAAAATCAATGATTAAGATGTACATATCACACACACACACACACACACACACACATATATATATATATATATAAATCACATATTTTGGTTTTAGTATAGTTTATTATTGCACTACATAAAATATATGAAACATAAAGTAATAAAATACTATTTACAAACAGTCCAGGAATACAGAAAACCTGTAAGGGCTTGTATGGGCTGTAAGCCTCCACCTAAACAACATTTAGTTTTTGTTGTTGTTGTTATTTATATATATTTTTTCAATCCATCATCTTAGATTGTTTTTCTTCTGTTGAGGTTTGAGAAGCTTGGTTCTTTCACACAATAGATGTTCTCACCACTTACAGAGGACTGTGATGAGACACGGCCTCTCGAATGCTAGGCCTGGTTTTCATGTTCTTGTAAGCTACACCTAAATTACCCAGGATTGCTTCCAGAGGCAGATCTTCAGGCACTCTACGAGAGAGAGAGAGAGAGAGAGAGAGAGAGAGAGAGAGAGAGAGAGAGAGAGAGAGTGTTACATACACACCACTGTGGATTGAATCCAGAAACAAGTCATTCTTGTTTTCAGTGGAATATCTTCATGAATTTGCAGGCACTTAACTTTTCGCATATATCTCCATTCGTATGCAGGCGTATGTGTGCACATCTGAGTATGCCACCCTTAAATTGCTGCACAGATCTCTTCCAAAGCCTTCGTAATGAAACGCAGTCCATTTCATCACTCTGTAAACTAATAAACGAGGAAACACAGCAGCCCGCACTCCTAATCAAACCTGATGAGAAGTGACAGGAGGCCATTAGCCTCCCATTCACCAAATGAACATCCTGCTCTGAGCAAGGCCATCAGGGATGCCGGCGGGACCTCCCAGATCCTTCATGGAAGCCATTATATGCCCTGTCCGACACCCAGCCTTGCCTTGACAAGAGGAGCGGGGTCAGAGGTCAACTCCACCATTAGCAGGCTATTACAGAGCTTCACTTCATATATCCACAACTCAGAAGAGAGCCAGAGAACAGGAGACACTGTGGGCAGAGCTGAGGAAAAGTAGTCATACAAGTTGCGAATTTACATTTTGCATGGAATTTTTTTAACAATGTGTTTTCCAGTGTTTCACTTTTATTTTATTTTTCATTCATTCTTGATGATTCTAATCAGTTTCTCAATACTTTGATACAATATTTTATGTTTTATTGATGTTTACAATACAACTTATTACTTTTATGATCTATAATACTATGCATAGAACTGATTTGATAAATTAAATCAGTTACAAGAAAGAGATTTTTTTTTTTTTTTTTAATTATGAAATTTCAAATGATGTACTATGAAATTTAATCCATTTAAGGAAGCTAAGTAGTTTTCATATTTCAATATCATATTTTGCTATATAAACTGCAGTTTAAAAGTTTGGGTTCTGTAATATTTTCTTTTAAAGAAATTAATACTTTTATTCAACAAGGATAAATTAAATTGCTCAGAAGTGACAGTAAAGACTGTTGTTAATCTTCTATTCATCAAATAATCCTAAAAAAAAAAAAGAAAAAAAAAAGATAGCTTTTACTGGAAATCTATTGCAAAAAATTTACTTGGAAATATGTCCGATTGTGAGAATAATTGTGTTCTGTGTTGACTAAGTCAATAGCATTTCTACTTGTGGTTAGTTACTCCCTTGTATAAGAAAGAGACAGATTATGTAAAATGGAAAAGGTCTTTTAGAGGAAACATAAAATTAGTGTTCTCTAGCAATCACACTATTACAACTAACATCTCTACGTATAATTAGCTGATTACTGCTCTGTATTAGATATGTAAACACAGATGTATCAAGCATCTCGGAGTACATGTGGCTGGATTATGTAATCGCAGGTTATGTGAGCTGGTCTACTCTTCACCCCAGAACCCTTTCCCAAAACAATCTCACTGATCTCTGTTAGCTTTACTTCTCATTTACAGGCTTAAAATCTCTTCAAAACTGATCTGAGATCAGCCCTAGCGGCCTCAGGAGGATTAAAGCGGCAAAAGGAAGATTTGAGAGGAATGAGAGGCTGAAATGAGCTCATAAGTGAAAAGTGACGCTTGAATCCCAGCTGTTGGGTTAAATATAGTGTCGTGCTTTGGGCACCTCTGAGAGACTTGTGAAGTACAGGCCTGGATGTTGTCACAGTTGCTGTTTGTGTAGGAAGGTGAGACCCTAACTCAGTGTTCATGGCATGGCTTGTCTTCCTGACACCTTCATACACTCACAGACATATTTAAGACATTTACATCAATGCAAACAAATGTAGCTCACATCTTCATAGTTGATTCTCAAATCATTCATACCATTAATCTTTTCACAAAACAAGTTAGTGTGTGTGTGTGTGTGTGTGTGTGTGTGTCCCTCCCCCATTGCTCCTTAATTATGGGGGTCATAATCTCCATGCCCAGACTATCACAGTGTATAAAGGTTTATTATGTCCGACATGGGGTTTTAGGGATGAGGGATTCTCTTTTACACATGCACATTTTTTTTTCACACTCTTTGATGGCTCTGTTTCATCTTACACCCACACACACACACACACACACACACACACACACACACACACACACACACACCAGAGTTATTTTAGTATTATTTATGTACAATTTGATTTTTTAATGATTTTTTTAATTAATTTTACTTTTATATTATCATTTTCATTTTAATTTTAGCTACATTTTCAGTAATTTTATTATGTGCTTTTGTCTTATCTTTAGTTTTTTGTTACTATTTAGGTTATTATAATTTATTATTAATATTTTTATTTTTATTTTTATTATTATTATTTGTTTTAATTCCAGTTAAAAATGGAAAAGTTTTTCCTTTTTCTCCTGCATTTTGAAAAGTTAAACAGATGAAAATGTTATCAAAATTATCCATTTTCACACAGATCTGCAAAAATGACTGTACATACTGTACATACACCATATTTATTTTCCCACACTATTGGATCTTGACACATCTGTCCCATTTACTTTCTTTGTTAAAGGGGTCATATGATGTTGCTAAAAAGTGCATTTTTTGGTGTAATGCAATGTTTATGCGGTTTAAGGTTCAAAAAACATTATTTTCCACATAATGTACATTATTGTTTTTCCTCTATGCTCCACATTCTGAAACACGTCAATTTTTACAAAGCTCATCGGTCTTAAAAACGAGGTGTGCTCTGATTGGCCAGCTATCCAGTGCATTGTGATTAACTGAATACCTCAAGCATGTGATGGAAATGTTACGCCTCTCAACATACTGTGATGCCGTCTCCCGACGTGATGACAAAAACATTAAAACCCATTACAAACGAGGCATTTGTTGCATCCAGTGGGGACATAATTACTGATTATAATGACTTATACTGTCTTATGTGTTGCATTGCATATCTCACTGCGTAAACATAAAACCATTCGTGATCGGAGAAACAACAAACAACAAGTGCTACTCTACACTGCTCAAAACTCACGTTTGAATGCTGTGGACGAGTCTCAACTTTTATAAAGAATATCTCTTTGGTTTTGAGACTTTAGTCTTTGCAACTTTAGGGATCTTATGTATGCACGAACAGCTTGTAATACTTCAAAGAGAAAGGAAAACTTGAAATTGCATCATATGACCCCTTTAAAACAGTATAGGGGAACTTCTTCAAAAGGCCTCCTTTTGTGTTTTGTGAAAGAAAGCCAGAACAACATGGTTTAGAACAACATGTGGTTGAGTAAATGATGACCAAATACATTTTTGGATGAGCTAATTTTATAAAGTCTGCTTTAAACTGTATTTAATGCAGCAACTCAACTTGAGAAGAAACAATTCCAGATTTAGCCCACTGTGTCATAAACTTCATTCTCCTCCATTACAGTGCATTTCTCTTCTGTAGGAGTGTGTGCATGTGTGTATTTTTATGGAGTGGGCCAATATATTAATTTGCATCATGTTCTGCTACATGCACACTGACATGCCTCATCACACAACTTTGTTTCATAAAATCTGTTTCAGATTTCTCTCACCTAATAATAGACATAACATCATGCATCCCCTCGATTACACCCCTAAACACCAGCCATCAAACAGCCCACAGTGAAAGTCTTGCCGTTATAAGCCCCTTTAGATCTCTTATTAAGTTCCTCTTTCTCTCTGTTTGCCAGAAGTTACGTAATATTGTAAAGTATAATCCTACCACTTGGTTTCCACAATTAATATATTCATATGAAAGCTGTGTTAAATCTAGGTGATAAATATCTGATGAATGAGAGAGACTCCCTTTGACAAATCCCCTCGCCAGATGCACAATACGTCACGTGGTCCAGGAAGGAGCCGTTTGGCTTTGAGACAGCTCTCTAATGAACACATAATGCTGGTGTAGGCTCAGACAGAGAGGTCTGGCAGATGAGCCGCTCTCCATAAAGAAACCACATATGAGCCAGAACCATCCGGAGCTCTGTTCCTGGACTCCAATGTACTCACAAAAGCCAGGGATGTGTTTCCCTCGTCTTGAAGAATGCCTCTCGGCTCCCGCTGGTGCTGGTGGGAGTGACTGTGTTTTAAATGAGTGTTTGTCATGGCACGGTGCTTGTGGTGAGAGTTGGATTTCAGAATGAGATGGTTTGCTGGAGTTCAAGAGTGTTTGGATTGGGATTTTTTCATGGAAAAGGACTGAGGAAAAGGAAGACATCATCCTAAACATGAGGCTCACTACAGTGGAAGGACCAAGTAGATCTGCTATCTTTCAGCATTCCCATTCATCTCAGTGCAGTTGCTGAAATGCCAAGACCTCCCTGGAAATACATAATTAAAATCTTTCACCTTTGCTCAAGAAACAGCAAAACTTTTTGAGGCAATCATATGAGCTGTGATGGCCACTTCAAGAGCTATTTACCAATCAAAGTTAAGCCTGCCAGCTTTGGTCTTTTGACAACCTTGTGTCTTTCAGAAAGATGTGTTGGTGCAGGACGATGGAAATGATATGGAAGTAACCTTTCTGAATTTTTGTCAGATGTTTATGCCAAAATGATGTGCCAGTTGCCTGTTTACCACTATGTATCATGAGAAGTACATGCACGGTGAATTCCACATCTGAATTCATCTTCTGTGCTTGTGCCTGGAATTGACTGGACTCACATTTGGACCAGTTGATGTTAGGAGCTAATCAAAGAAGTCAATCAACAAAAGCATTTAATGTTTGAGATATGTGGCTTTGCATGCCTTCACAATAGAAAACATGTGTTAACTTTACCTTTTAACCTTTCTTTAAGACAACCAACTCCCTTCAATTGTGAATGATGAAGATAAGTTACAATTACTTGTGGGCCACTAGCTATTGTTTCCAATCCAGTTTCGTGGAAATATGTGCTTATGGCGACATTTCTGCAACACTGATATTACAAACCTTCTTGCAGGTTTCGTGGCAGTTTCAAAGAGAAATGTCCAGTGAGTGGCACTAAAACGCGTGTTAAATACATGACTGTGACACATTTTTATCATGTTGGTACAGACACGTATTGCTGCGCTCTTTATTACATTGCTTCAGGTACATATTGCAGCAGTTCAGAATTCAAATGTCTGATGAGTGTCACTAAAAGTTTAATGCTCTATCACGTTGGAAAATAACATACCCCTTACACCAAACCCAACACTAAACCTACACAATAGTGTTCACGAAAGCAAAAGTGATACGAAAACACATTCGCTGATGCAATCATGCTATTTTAATACGCAGGGTTTGAGCTGTTTTGTTGAACTGTAGTTTCACAGGTTTCAGAGCTCTTTGCCTCACAAGAGCAACACCGTATCGAGTGAGCTACTGAGAAAACTTGCTTTGTTTGAAAACCCATTCATATGAAGCGGGATATGTGACACTGACATTCAAAAGTATCAGTTTTCAAATCTCACAGCATATTGAAATTGTTTCGAAGTCATAACATAATATTGTGCAAGGAATTGTGTGAAAATTAGGTCACACTCTGGCCCTGTAAATCATACTTTGTGTGAAAAGGAATAAAAGTTGTCAGAGTTTTACTGTCTCTAGTGTTCATTTCAACAGGAAACTGCAACAATTTGTAAGTATAGGAATGTTTTTTTTTGAGTTTTGCAGAAATAATTATTTCCAATGAGACTGTGTAGTTTGTTTCACTAATTCTAGCTGAAGGATGCTGTTGGTTTTCAGGGGTTCTTGTAATTTGCCCCCTGATGTAGCTAGACTATTATTTCACCAAGTCTCCCAAATCCTCAACACAACAAGTCTCCTGTTGAAACCAAAACTGTGCAAAACAATGTAGCAATCAAAGACAATATCAGTTGCAAGTTGCAAGTAGACTTGTCCATTGGGCGGCTCAAAATGTCTCCTGGTGCAGCTAGGTTCAATGATCACAATAGCACCACAGTTTTGGGGTGTCCCGGTGGAGCAGACAAACAGCAGCAAACATGGCCAATTACTGTACTGCTGGGTGTGAAAACTAGGAAACCTGGGGATCCATTCTGAGGACTGTGCTCTTTTCCTCTCTCTCTTTTTCTCTCTCTCTGGATTGAGTCTTAATGTAGTGCTGACCACATAATTCATCTATCCATTCACAGGAGGCAGAGACAAAGTTCCCAGCACCTCAATTCAAGAGTCATATTTCATCATGAAAGCCTCTGGTGGTGTTTTAAATGTTTTATATTAACTCTCTCACTCTCTCTTTCACACACTGTGTATCTCATTTTATGTCTTTTTCTTCTTCTTTCTCATTTTGTATGGTGGGTCACAGGTAATTGGTCCAGATTTTTTCGATCACCCTAGAGACGTCTGACTTGGGCCTTTAATAGGGCCCCTAAAGACACCACAAAGGGGTTCAAAGGCAAGTGTACAAGACTAAAATGGAACAGTGAAATTAGTCTTTGCTGCGGGAAAGGCTTCTGAGAGAACAATGGACCGCACTTATAGATGAAATAAGACCCATACGTGAATAGTCAGGGACCCTAATCAGGGAGAATGGAAGAATTCCCAAAGGAATCGGTCAATGTTCCTAACAAGGACCTGTAAGCAAAGAAGAAAGAGTGGGAATTTGAAATGGAGGGTCTCCATGGACTTGTGCCACTCAAGCATGGTCCGATTTTATCCAACTTCCATTAATTGACTTCAAGTTCAACAGACAGAGATAATAAACTATTAATTTGAGGCATTAATTGAGACTTGCAAGCATTGCATTTTTATGTTTATCTGACTGTAGTGGACTTTTGTTTTCTTTGGATGGTCAAAGTTATGATGGCTGCATTGCCATGGTTTCAGAGTAAAGGAATGCAAAGAAGAAAGTGAATTCAACACTGGGTTCTTTTTCCCTGTTGGAGGGACAGAGTAACACAGGGAAGTGGGCTAGGCCGGCGGTCTCTAAGGGCTGTTTTATTGGGGGCTCGCTCACTAAAGCATGTAATTCTGCTGTTGATTTTAGCCTGAGCTGCAGTTGGCATAGTCAATGGTCCTGTTCAGGCCTTTCTCCATCAGGTCTGTCTCTGGGGGGCAGTGAATGCCTCAATAAAATGCACGTAAATGACCACAGATAGAGCCAGCTATGCCCCCTGATGCACAGTCACTTAAAGCCATTTACTGCCATGCATAAGCACTCACCCCATCTATTACCACGTTCAGGTGGGCAGAGGCAGCGCTCAGGTGCCTTTACTGCACAGCATGTGTAATGGAACTGATTCTGATATGACAAAACATCTATCAACTGATGAATTATTCATAATAAAAACAACAACAACAACAATGCTTTAAGAGCCCATTTGAACAGAATTACAGCACATTAGAATGATGTGGCTGCAATGTCATAACATAAAAGTACATTACCCTTTTTACTCCAAATGAGTTAATAAATAAAACACTGTGGTTCTTGTTGGCTGAACACTAAAGAATCCAGGATATTTCGGCAAAACATACTAACATTAATATGGTATGGTATGTGCATATGATGTATTACAACATTATTTAAAAGATCTGCTGCATTGTGAGTTTGGATGAGGCAGTGGGATAAAGTTGTGACTGCATATATATATATATATATATATATATATATATAATATATATAAGTCTGCCTCTCTGGTTCTGCATAATCCTGAAAGAACTGCCAAGCTTGAGCTGCCAGGCTTGAAAGAACTGTTAAAGTAAATCTGATTGAACATTTGTCATGTTTAGATCTGGACATGTCATGTGCCATCAGGAGAGACTTCCGACTTTCAAACTCTGTAGAAAAGATGGATTTAATTCTCCAGCAAGGTTTGATTTAGTGGGTGAGGAACGTTTAATATTAACTCAGAGGGAGATAATTAAGTTCCTGAAAATACAGTTTGAAATTTTGCACATGCAGAGCATGACACGAAAATATAAAATTGCTTCTTATTTCCACAGTTCGAAGTTTTCTTTAACATAGTTCAAAGTGGAAATTGCTTTATTTGAATAGAGAAACTGGGATAAAGTAAAATTTACACTCATGCACTATGAAGGTTTTAATTGGGTAAAATGGGTAAAAATGTACCTACTTTTTTCAGCTCAGGATCCTCCATCCAGATTTGTTTTTGGTATTATATTTTTTAACACTTATTTTTTCAAATACCTTTGATGAATACTTTAACTAAAGCTAATTGTCCCTTCATTCTGTAGAACTTTCTGCCAAATTCTGAGTAATATAACAGTTTGTGGTTAAACTGCCCATCCAACATAAAATGAAAATTAACTCAGTTAGAAGAGTCCAATAAGAGTTCACATGACCTTCCGTAAAACCACAGTCAACAATATCTCATCCCATCATGGAATCACAGAAGACCTATGTTAATAAATGTAACTTTTATGGCTTTTATTAAATGAATCCTGTTCATTTGCAGATCAAAAACTGCTGAAGATGCAATACGCTCATGTCAATATCAATATCCGATAGTGGGGCACCAAAAATGCCTCTGTATGAATTAAGAGCAGTTTAATTGCTGCTTTTAAGTGATTTACTATATGAAACCATTTCAGCGCATATGCTGACCTTCATCAATTGGGCAGTGACTCTGTTCTGCTTTTCTCTCTAATGAGTTTAATTGTTACAATCTGAGCGGGGGGACTGATCGGAGCGGGCCTGACATCTGTTAAACCCTGCGCGCTATGGCTGGGATTCCCATTGGAACAGAGCCACCAGAGTGAGCGGGCGTTGCATTCCCACCAGAGAAAGAGAGAAAAGAAAACACTGACTGAAAACGAGGCGACTAAGTTTGACACCCTGATGCCCTTTTCTTACTCTTGGACCCACCAGTCAATTAAAACAAGAAAAAACAACAGAGAAGGAAGAGAAAAGGCCCTAATCAAATGGGCTTGGTAGTCCCGGGTAGACAAAAGAGGTCAGAGGGTTTTGTATTGAGCTCTGAATGCTGGTGGAGTCTCACAGACAGAGCTGCATTTACCGCTTTTACAAAGAGCCAAAATGGCAGTTTCCTCATCCTTTAGGGCCGTACTGAAACCCCTATCAAAGCACATGTTAATTTCTCCAAATGAATAGATGTGAGAATTCCCAAAACGTCTTTACAGCGTGTGAAAGAAAGAAAGTGCTAAATAAATGGACAGATTCTGCACATGGACTGACCGGCAGGTGAAAATGAGGGGTCGGATCTTTATTTCCTGAGATGTTTCCTGGCTGTCTTCACTGACGCTGACATGCTAACAGTGTGACTTCAGTTAGCGGTTGTCGGTGTTAAAACTTGTGCTGTTTCTTAAAAATTTCTGTTATTGTGAATGTAAAATGAGTGTCCAGGAAGGACAGAAACTAATGTTGCCAGCTGAAAAGAGATTTAAGAAAGAAAACAATGACGTTGTGTGAAAATAAAGTATATTTATATTTTAGTAGGTCTGTCAAGTGATTACAATTTTTAATCAAATTAATTACACAGTGTGGTGATTATATTTGATTCAACATAGAATTTATTGCACATAAACTTTCAGGCTACAACAGCCTAAATAATGTACAGTGGAAGTCAAAACAGTTTAGTTGTCAACATTGAACATTCTTCAAAATTTCTCTTTTATGTTCCGAAAACAAACTAAAATAATAATGATGATGATGATGAAGATAATAATAATAATAATAATAATAATAATAATAATAATAATAATAATAATAATAATACAGGATTGTGTGTGAGTAAATAAAGACAGAATAAGAGTTTTTGGTTAAACTATCACTTTAAAAAAAATAATATGGAAATTTTAATTTATATATATATATTTTTTTATGAAACTATTTTATGAAATAATACTCCTAAATAAGAAACTAAAACTGCCAATAGGTGGTGGTAAATGTCTTAATTAGTAAGTCATTCAGTCATTCATTCATTTGATTTGTTAAAACTGCTGATTCATTCAGGAATTAAGTAAATTACCCTATTTATGAATGGGCCATTGAATCATTGACTCAATTAATTTAAAACAAGGATTCATTCAAAAATGAAACACCACTGTGTGTTGCTCAGAGATGCACAACATTTCTGCTGTGGTTTTACAGGTAATATTTTTAAATAATAAAATATTAATTAAAATATTTAATGCATTATTTTTCATAACTGATTAATTAAATTAATGCATTAAATCAATCAATCATTTTTTTGCATTAAAACTGTTGAAGATTTCCATCAATATCAACCAAGAAATACATACAGTCAAACATACATACATGACTCCAACTGACAGGCTGTCAGAGGCCTTTTGGTGAAATTTTATACAATGTACGGTGTATTGGTAATATATATATATATATATATATATATATATATATATATATATATATATATATATATATATATATATATATATATATATATTATTTCTGTTGATACTTATTTTGATATGAATACACATTCAAGTTCAAATACCATCTAAAGATCAGTAGTGACATTTCTTTGTATGACTGTGTTGAAGGACTATATGTAAAACCATCACAAAGAAACACATGCACCATAAATTAATTTACATGGTTTTCTTAAAATTCTCACTTTCCAACAAAAACATTTATGTTCCAGTTTTAATAAGAATTTCTTCCATGACACCAGTGCATCGGAACGCAGTGTGGTGACTTATCGGGTTTCTCAGGGCGTGTGTGCCGGTTCTGGCCCATCTCCCTGCAACCTGAGATCACCAGCTCTCCTCTGCCTGGAAGACACACATTGAATTTCTGCTGGCTTGGCCGGGCCACCCGCACCCGTCTTTATGAGCTCTGGCCTCAGCGCAGATAGACCCTTAGCCACTGCTAACCCACACAATTAGCAGACGTGCAGCGCTGAGGAGAGATCTGGCACACAAACCTGGGTTTCCACTCCTGTAGAGTCCAGAGATGTGGAGAGACTGAGGCAGGGATACGATCTGGGCTACTCTGAAGCTTTCTGACTGCAGGAGCTAATTGAGATGTTGGCTTGGGAATTCTTCACATACTAGCCAGTCAACTATATCAAAATAGATGTGTTTGACCAGCTGTCACTGTACATATAATGAAATAGAATCCATCTGCCATTTTGACTTTTTGTGCCACAAGTGTTAGCTAATGTTAACAATGATGTGCAATACTTGGTTAATGCAATTGTGATTTGTATATCTGATGACACCTGAATGAATTTGTATCAAGCCCCTAATGGTCAAAATATGTAACATATGTGCTTATAATTTTGGACTGATTTGGTCTAATGTCATGAAAACGTGTATGTAACCATGGTTACCCGAAAGGAACGTGTCGCTGCCTCAAACACTATGGGAATGTCTTCAGCGTGACCATGCTCGGAATCACATGTGTAATCAGTTCAAATTGATGGGTGAGACATCAAAGGTGTGTGACGTAATGACCAGGAAGATATAAAAGCATGTGTTGGAACCAGTGTCAGCTTCTAGGAATGAAGCAAGCGCTTGCAGGGATGCCGGAAGTATGGCTTAAGACGCAGTGTCTCGTTTCCTTCGGGGAACTATGATTACATACGTAACCTGGAGACGTTCCCCTCCAGGAACTCAAGCTGCGTTGAACGCTATGGGAACGAGAATGCCCACGCTGCCAGACTTGCAAATCCCTGCCCAGTTGTTGAAGCTAGGGCGAAAGAACAGAAGAGCCAGGAGTGGATCGCATATCTAGGTCATAGAACCTGACAAATGTTAGGGGCATGGACCAACCAATAGCGTTGCAGATGTCCTGCATAGACACACCTGCTAGAAAGGCCTTGGAGACCACCACACTTCTAGAAGAGTAAGCCTTGACCCCCAGAGGTGAGAGGAGATTAGAAGACTCGTAAGCGATAGTAATGGCATCAACAATCCACCGACTGAGGGTCTGCTTCGTAGCAGGAAGACCTCTCTTAGGGGGATCATAGCACACAAGCAGTTGGTCTGCCCTTCTCCACAGGACAGCTCTGTGGATGTATGTGTCCAGTGCTCACACTGGACTCATACAGTTAAGCTTCTGCTGGTCTGGCTCCCCGAAGGGAGGAGGACAGAAGGCCTGTAGTACGATAGGCTGTGCTGTAACAGAGGGAACCTTAGGGACATACCCCACTCGAGGGTAGAGAAAAACTTTGGCCAGACCTGGCACAAAGTCTAGATAGGAAGGGGCCACTGAGAGGATCTGCAGATCACCAATTCTCTTTAGAGAAGACATAGCCAGAAGGAAATTAGTTTTTATCGTGAGGTAGCAATCAGAAATCTGTTCAATAGGCTCGAATGGAGGCTTACAAAGAGCTTCTATCACCACAGCCAGGTCCCACGGGGGAACAAGAGACCGTACTGGGGGCCTCAGTGCATCGTCGAGCTGGCAGTCTCCACACCAAGAACTGAAAAGCTTCTACTTCAAGGTGTACAGTTTCCTCGTGGAGGGAGCTCTGGATTAGAGGATGGTCTCAACAACCTCGGTTGAGAGACCGGAAGCTACGAGTTGTGCCCCCTCAGAGGTCACACCCATAACTTCAACAGCTCCGGGTGGGGCGTGGAAAAGTGTGCCCTCCGCTTGTGAGAGGAGGTCCCTCCTGATAAGGGATCTCCTATGGAGAACCATCGAGAAGGGAAATCAGGTCCGAGATCCATACTTGGCCCAGCCAGAATGGGGCTACTAACAGCAGCCAGACTCCATCCTGGAGCACTCTCTCCAGAACTCCCTGGAGCAGAGCGATGTGTGTACAGAAAGTGTACAGATGAAGCCTCTGCCAAGTCTGCACCATAGCGTCCAGTCCGAGAGGAATTGGATGAGTCAGAAAGAACCAGAAGGGACATTATGATGTCGCAAACAGGTCCACCTGAGTCTGGCCAAAAAATCTACTAACAGCAGCCAGACTCCATCCTGGCACACTCTTTTAAGAACTCCCGGGAGCAGAACGATGTTTGTACAGAAAGTGTACAGACGAAGCCTCTGCCAAGTCTGCACCATAGCGTCCAGTCCGAGAGGAACTGGATGAGTCAGAAAGAACCAGAGGGGACAGTATGATGTCGCAAACAGGTCCACCTGAGTCTGGCCAAAAAATCTCCATATCTGCTTCACCACCTCGGGGTGAAGCCTCCATTCCCAGGGCCTCTGCCCTTGCCTCAGCAGGATGTCTGCTCCCACATTGAGATGCCTGAGGATGTAGACCACTCATAGAGAAAGGAGCTTTCCTTGGGCCAACACAAGGATCTGGTGTGCCAGCTTGTACAAGGGGTGTGAACTCAGACCTCCGTGGTGGTTGATATATGAGACCACCACTGTGTTGTCGGTGCGCACCAACACATGACGATCACTTAGGTCTGAGAAAAAGTGTTTCAGTGCTCGAAACACAGCCAGCAGCTCCAAGCAATTGATAGCTTTCAGTCATGTGACTGGCTCAAAGACCTGGAGGGCAAAACATCCATAGAACTGCAACACAAAACTATCAATTTTCCATCTGTTTTACAGCCACAAATATTTAGATCACCTCTCAAAGAATAAAACAAAGAACAAAATGCAAGTTTTGGCCATTTGCAATCCATTTTAAGCACCCACGGCAATATTTCAAACATTAAACAGTTGTAAAAACACTTAAAGTACCTTAATATATTTAAAACAGTAATATTAAAAGATCAAATTCAGTAATAGCTATATTAATGATGCATAGTTTACATAGGCAAGCAGATGAAGTTGGAATGTGAACCCAATCCGCTTAATGGTTCAGTGTTTTCCTTATAATGGTTTTCTATGGGAAACCATTTAACGTGAAACTTTGCACATTGAGTTCAAATTCTGGCTTCATCTGCTTGCCTGTACAAAATATACATCATCATTAAGGTGTTTACTAATTTTCATCTTCTAAAATCTGCATTTTACCACATTACTACTTAATGAAAACTGCGTAAAAATACTGGCGGTCAGTGGACATAGCTTCGTTTTGACCTCCAGGTGGGTGTTCCTATGAGTGTGTGACGTCACGTGAAAACTATCAATTGATGTGAAGAGTGAAATGGTGACTGCTTCACAGACCTCGGGCTGGGTGGCCACTCATGACCGCACCCCAACCAGTGAGGGACGCATCCGTCGCTAGCATTACACGGCGACAAGAAGCTCCCAAAAGTGGGCCCTGAGACAAGAAGCAAGGTTTCTTCCACATGTCTGAGGCACGTAGACACCTCCGCGTGACCTTGAGCATGCAAAGCGGGTTTCCCCTCAGGGAGAACCCCTTGGGCTTGAGACACTACTATAGGTATCTCATGTACAGCAGGCCAAAAGGTATCACGTTGGGTGCAGCTGCCATCAGACCCAGCAATTTCTGAAAATGCTTGACAGTGCGTGACTGTTCTCTCACTCTCTTGACTGCATTAAGGGTCGACTTGATCCAAGTAGGAGACAGACGTGCCTGCATCATGGTAGATTCCAACAACACACCACACCCAGATAAGTGGTCCTCTGAGCTGGAGAAAGCACACTTTTCTTTGCATTTAGTCTTAACCCCAATTCTTTCATGTGAGCAAGAACGACATCTCAATGTTGAACCGCCATCTGCTCTGATTGAGCTAAAATCAACCAATCGTCAATATAATTGAGTATGCGGATGCCCTGGAGTCGCAAGGAGCCAGAGCTGCATCCAAACATTTTGTAAAAGTACGGGGTGAGAGAGCAAGGCCGAAAGGTAGAACCCTATATTGATAAGCTTCGCCCCCGAAAGCAAACCTCAGGAACTTCCTGTGACTGGGAAGGATGGAGACATGGAAGTATGCATCTTTTGGATCGATTGTGATGAACCAGTCCTCGGACCTGATCTGAGACACAACTTGTTTGAGTGTGAGCATTCATAACTTCAGTTGCATGACTGAGCGGTTTAACCCTCTGATGTCTAAGGCGGTTTTGGAGGCCTGGACAAGTTATGACAAGCCCTGACTTTTCTGCTTTTTTCAGTTGCTTATAAACATATACATGGCTTAAGTCTGAAAACACTGTATTCAGTACAAACTGGGCTACAATAATATGTAAATAGCATATATGTACATGATTGTGTTTTTGAGAAAACAACGTTTATGCTTGGTTAGTGAAAAACTAAAATTTTGAAGTCACTGAAATAAGGTCATAAAACACATACAGAACATTTGTTCACACGACTGTCAAACCTGGAGCTTGTAGCCTAGAATTTTTGCTTCAAAATTATGTTAAAATCATCTTGTTTACTCAATCACAGAAAACAATAGATTGATTTAAATTTTCTAAGACACTTTTTGTTTGTAAAGGGCATATACAAGTAGGAGTCAACTATCATGAAAATCTGTGTGATTCATGCCTGAGAAGACAAAGGCCCGCATAATGAGCTACATAATGAGCCTTTCAGCCAGGTGTGTGACTGAGAGGGAAGAGTTACAAGAAAAAATGTGAGGACAAAATAAATGTATATATTTTTATGTTTGTAGTTTATTTAGAATATATTTAATTATCCCACAAAATATTTGAGATTTACTTGCAAGTGCAGTTAAACAGTTTATTAGGAACAATCAAAGCTGACTTTCCAAGCTAAATTTTAGCATCATTACTCCAGTCACATGATCCTTCAGAAATCCTTCTAATATTCTGATTTGCTACTCAAAAAAAACAAAAACAAAAAAATAACATTTATTGTTATTATTATTATGTTGAAAAGAGCTGAGAATTTTTTTTTTTTTTTTTAGAAATTTAAAGAAAAGCATTGTTTGTAACATTTATCGTATTAATTGTTTTTATCATCATGTGTGTGCTAAATAAAAGTTTTAATTTCTATATATACTGACTCCAAGCTTTTGAATGGCATAGTGTAAATTGTTACACTTGGAGTATGACTGGAGTAATTATGCTGAAAATTTTGCTTTGATCACAGGAATAAATTAAATTTTAAAATATATTCAAATAGAAAGCAGTAATTTTAAATATTAAAAATATTTCACAATATTACTGCTTTGACAAACTGTTATTGACTGGTATTGTGTAATGTTGAAATATATAAATGAACACCACATAACTAGCATTTCCAAAGTGTATATTGTTTATGTGCTCTCAAAAAAACTAAATGATAAACTGCAGTATTACAGTAACATTATTTTGATGGTCACTGATGCTAGTAGTACAGTAGAACATTTAGATGATGTGAATGAAACTTCATAATGTTTCATTTGATTATACATTTAGTCAGGAAGAGATATATATATATATATATATATATATATATATATATATATATATAAGACTTACTCATGTTTATGATCTCTGCTGGATAAATCACTTCATTCTTTTTTTTCTGAGGAAATCCAAAACTCAAATCCTGAGGTAATCCTCAGTGCATCTTCTTGGGGTGAATTATGTCTTATTCCTCTCAGCACGAAGCAAACAGTAAAATAAAAAAAATAAAAACTTGAAGAACAGTCTCGCTGCTTTGTTTTCTGTGGTATGGGCATTTACACGCCGCGAGCTTCGTGTGAAATATTTTACTGTCAATAGTGCGTTCAGTGCATGGGCGTGGTCGCATTATATATAATGAAGGGAGACGTGAAAGACGAACATCACATTGTTTTCATATGGATTACTTTATCACAGAATATTTGTTTGCGGTAACATCTCTCATGTCTCTGTGTTAAGTATTTGCTGAGTTACAGTTCATTTTAATGACACGTTTCTAAATGAAGATCACCGCAGACCAAGGCTGCAGACAGCGCACCTTGTTTTTTTTTCTTTATTTTGTAACAAAGTTTCGTTGTTATTATGTGTGTATACAAATAAAAGTAGACTCTTTACAGATTCGATTGATGTATTGCTCTTATCTGTATGATCAAAACTGAAAGTGTAATTTAAGTTATTTTCGGGGTTATCGGGGTTAACCCCCATCCTTCTTTGGAACTATAAAGTACCGGCTGTAGAACCCAAATTCTCTTTGGTGAGGAGGGACCACCTCGATGGCCTCCTTTCTTAAGAAAGTATCTACTTCTTGTTCCATTACCAGAGCTGCTCGGTGCCCAATAGAGTGGGAAGAACCCTGTTGAAGGGAGGAGGAGGAGAACCAAACTGGATTCTGCCGGATATCTGATCAAATGCGCATTATTATTCTTTAACTTGGGTTAAACTAATTAATTTTACTTGGCTGGAACAGCAGCTACGCTAATTATGTCTCTATTTGTTTCTCTGTTTTGCCACGGGATTTACATCCTACTAGGATTTACACAAGCTCCAGTCTGGATCCGGAACACCTGAGAAGAGATGATGCCAACCCCTCAGAGGACCTCAGATGATGCTAACCAAGAGACAACATACAGAACTACCACATTTTGCTCTAAGTTTGATTGCATAATTGCTGTAAATAGTGTTAATCGTCTGTTTGTTTACGTCTTTTATTGATTTTTCTGAACATTTCTGCCGTATACACATAAACTGACAGTCACCACTGATAAGCTACTACTAAATATTGTAGAAACTTAATTTTCTGTAAAGTTGCTTTGCAATGATCTGTATTGTAAAAAGCGCTATACAAATAAACTTGAATTGAATTGAACTGAATTGAATTGATTCTATAACCTTTTTCTACAGTATGCAGGACCCACTGAGACACATTTGGCAGTAGTTTCCACGCTGCTATATAGTGTACTAAGGAAATCAGTCTCTCGAGACTGACCTCTGGTGTAATTGAAGCAGCACACCGGCAGGGAATGGCCGAACTAGCTGCTCTAGAGACCTCCTTAGAGGCGGTGAGGCTCTTAGTACCGCTATGTTTCTGGGGGCTAACTGAGAGAAGAGCTTGCGGGAGACTGCTGCGCCCTGGAACACCGGCAAGGTTGGCAGATTGATCTCCTGAGGGGCATGCCATCAGAAGTCCTGAGGCACTGGCGTCAGGACTTCTTGGTTGAGGATTTCTTAGCCTCCAGAAAAGCTCTTAAATCAGGCTTAGGCTTTGAAGCCCCCAACCAAGAGCGTTGTTTCGACTGACGCATCCTGACGCATGGGCGCATGAGAGGCGACACTCTGCTTTTGTGTGTCCTTATATGAGGAGCCGGTACGCGAATGGGGCCTATAACTGCGCTCGTTCAACCACACAACATTGATGAAGAGGTGGGCCAAGAATGGTCTAGCCCATGATCTCGACACCTCGAGACCCCATGGAGGTGTGAGCCGAGTCCGCAGAAAACGCTCATCCAGTTTACTCCTCTATGGTTCGGCTTGTTTCTCGGCCAGCCAGTCGATGTTTAACTTGGCCACAGCGCGAGTTGCCACCTCCAAGAGCTCCTCGTACTGGGGAGAATGAGGGGGCAAAACCTCCACAATGAAAAGAAAGACAGGCAGAGCGTCGAGCCCGCTCCCCGGGGGGAAAACGCAGAATGGGGTTCCGAACCCAGAGAGTGAGCACTGGATCCGGCAGGTGAGGAATGAGATAGGGACTCACCTGTCTCCATTCCCTGCGGACTCACCTCTCGAAGAGAGCCTTCTGGAAGTACAGCATGCACATAGGAAGATGCTCGCAATGTGGGCAGTTGGCTTCCTTGTGTGCTTCTCTCCCAAGCAAACAATGCATAGACTGTGTGTATCACCACTTGTAATGTAGGAACACACAGCCTGTAATGCGTTTTGCTCTCGCACTTTTAAATACTTAGTTTTAGCTTCAGCTTTAAACATGCTTATGTACTTTCTTTTGAGGAGCTTATTGGGACAAACAACACCAAATAAGACTTACAAACAGAGAGTTTGACTGACACAACACAGAGCACTTTGGTGAATGACAGAAAGCTGACCCCGGTTCCACCGCACGTGTTTTTATAGCTTCCTGGTCATTCTTCATTTTCTCTGATGCACTAACTCTCCAGCAGCACTTTTTATTCGTCGTCATATTGTCTGATGCACTCAACCAAGTGTTCTAACCATGGCCTAGCCTCTCCCCACAGCCCAACCAATTGGATTTCTGTAGACGGGAAATATTTTGATGATAAATGGACCACTTTGTGACATCACATTACCCTGGAAAACAATGATGTAGTCTAAATGAGCCGTTCGTTGTTGTTCTTGAAAATGGATTTTTTTTTTTTTTATGAAATATCTCCCTTTGGAGTGAACTTTGTAACTTTGTAGATCTTTTTATGCCCCAACATGCATACTACACACTGACTAAAATTCAGAAATTGAAAAAGCATAATAGGAACCTTATTTTTCTCAACCGTGATCCCATTCAACCTGTTTTTTTTTTCATTTTTTTTTCCAAAAAAAAAAAAAAAAAAAAAAAAAAAAATAATATATATATATATATATATATATATATATATATATATATATATATATATATATATCTATATATATATATTGTGGCGGGGTGAGGAACGACACGACAACCGATGGACGAGAAAATCCCCGAAGGGTGGATTTATTAATAACTTAGTGCTCTGAGTGAAGACGGTGCTCTCCGCAGTGCTCCAACTCCCTCGTGCTCTCTGGGTCTTGAGTGGTGGATCCCGTGCGGTGCTTGCTCTATTGGGGGCTGACGGTCACACGCTGCTCTCTGTGACAGAGGAGGAAAGAGTTAGGCTCTGTGTCGGGAGACATTGCTCCCCATACTGCTTTCCTCCCCGGCTGAAGTAGACGCCTCTTCATGAGCTGCAGGTGCGGCCGCTCAGCCCGTGACGAGCTAGTGCCGGTGACTCCGCTGTGTTGCCAGGGCGACGCTGACGAGCGCGCTCGGGACACACGTCACACTCCCCCCCCCTAAGCGTCGACCTGCGCCTGCGGAACAATGGGGAGATATGGGGAGGGTGGGGAGTGGAGCCTGACAGACCTGCGAAAGCTGCCCCTATCCTGGAGAGGCCGTCCGCGTTGGCGTTGGCTGTCCCCGCCCGGTGTTGTACGGTGAAGTGGAAGTCCTGGAGCGCAAGGAACCACCGGGTCACCCTGGGATTGGTGTCCTTTGCGCGGGCCATCCACTGCAGTGGCGCATGATCGGTCAACAGGGTGAACCGGCGGCCGAGGAGGTAATAACGAAGCTCCAGGACTGCCCACTTGACAGCCAACGCTTCCTTCTCCACGGCAGCATACCGTTGTTCGGCCGGGGTCAGCTTCCGGCTAATATAGATCACCGGGTGTTCCTCGCCGTCCTGGACCTGGGAGAGAACGGCTCCTACCCCGGTGTCTGAGGCGTCGGTTTGCACCAGGAAGGGGCAGGTAAAATCGGGGGCTCGCAGGACTGGCTCCGTGGTGAGGGCTGATTTCACCTGCTGGAAGGCCTCTTCCGCTTCCGGACTCCAGGCTACCTTCTCGGGTTGCCCCTTCCTGGTCAGATCTGTCAGGGAAGAGGCTAAGGAGGAGAAGTTAGGGATAAAACACCGGTAGTATCCCCCCAACCCCAAAAAGGCTCGCACCTGGGTCTTGGTAGTGGGCCGCGGTGCCGAGAGGATAGCTGTCACCTTCTTTTCCTGGGGCCGGATAAGGCCGCGACCCACGCAGAAGCCCAGGTACTTGGCTTCGGAGAGAGCCAGGTGACATTTCCGGGGGTTGGCGGTGAGCCCCGCCCGGCGGAGTTCCAGCAGCACCCTCCGGAGCCGCTCTAAATGCTCCCCCCAGGTCTTGGAATGGGATGACCACGTCATCGATGTAGGCCGCGGCGTAGGCCATATGGGGCCTCAGCAGGACATCCATGAGCCTCTGGAAGGTGGCGGGTGCCCCGTGCAGGCCGAAGGGAAGGACCCGGTATTGCCAGTGGCCACTGGGGGTTGAGAAGGCTGTCTTGGGCTTGGCATCCTTAGACAGAGGGACTTGCCAATAACCTTTGGTGAGGTCGAGAGTTGATGTGAACCGGGGGCCCTTCCCAGTCTATCCAGGAGCTCATCGACTCGGGGCATGGGGTAGCCATCAAACTCCGAGACCTCATTTAGGCGGCGGAAGTCGTTGCAGAACCGGAGGGTGCCGTCGGGCTTCGGGACCATTACGATGGGGCTGGACCAGGGACTCCGCGAGGGCTCAATTACCCCCAACTTCAACATCTCCTGTACCTCTGTCTCGATGGCGTGTCGCCGATCCTCCGGGACACGATAGGGTCGCTGCCGGACGATAACTCCTGGTGGTGTTCGGACTTCGTGCTGGATGACGGTCGTCCGCCCTGGAAGGGGGGAGAACACATCCGAGAACTGACCGACCAGGTGCTGCAGTTCCGTCTTCTGGGCCGCGGAGAGATTGGGGATCCATGCCTACAACCACGGGAGAGGTGGTGGCGAGGGCCGAGAGCTGGGGTCCGGTCCCCACCCAGCGCTTCAACAGATTTATATGATAGAGCTGCTCCTCTTTTCGGCGACCTGGTTGGCGCACTTTATAGGTGACGGGTCCTACCCGTTCGGTGACCGTGTATGGGCCCTGCCAGCGTGCCAGGAATTTACAGGCGGATGTGGGGACCAGAACCATGACGTAGTCTCCCGGCTGGAACTCCCGTGGTTGGGCGGCCCCGATTGAAGAGGCGCTGCTGGTCTTGCTGGGCCTTGGACATGTGCTCCCGGACCAATGGCATGACCCTGTCGATCCGCTCTCTCATGGCCTTGATGTGTTCGAGGGTGGTCCGACCTACCGCCGGCTGTTGCTCCCAAGCTTCCCGGGCGACATCTAGAAGCCCTCGGGGTTGGCGGCCGAAGAGGAGCTCGAAGGGCGTGAAGCCGGTGGAAGCCTGGGGCACCTCCCGGATCCCGAACAGCACATACGGGATCATTTGGTCCCAGTCGCGTTGGTCCTCGGCCACGACTCGTCGTAGCATTTGTTTCAGGGTCTTGTTAAAAACCGTTCCACGAGTCCATCCGTTTGTGGATGGTATACGCTGGTCCGGATCTGCCGGACTTTGAGGAGCTTGCAGAGGTCAGCCATGATCCGGGACATGAAAGGAGTGCCCTGGTCGGTCAAGATCTCCGCTGGTAGGCCAACCCGACTACTCAGTAGGAATAGCTCCTGTGCGATGTTCTTTGCGGTGGCTTTGCGGAGGGGAATGGCCTCTGGGTAGCGGGTGGCATAATCCACGATAACCAGGATGTGTTCATGCCCCCGGGCGGACTTCGGCAGCGGCCCTACCAGGTCCATCCCGATGCGCTCGAAGGGCACCTCTATGATAGGCAGCGGGATCAGCGGGCTGGGGGGAGGAGTATGTGGCGATGTCCGTTGGCACGTCGGGCAAGCTTGGCAGTACCGCTTGACATCCCCCTCCAGTCCTGGCCAGTGGAAGCGATCCCGGATCTGTTGCGCGCGGTGTTTTTGAGCGCCGAGGTGGCCAGCCATCGGGTGGGCATGGGCGAGTTCCAACACCGTTTGGACTTTGCTTCCCGGTACCACCAGCAACGTCTTTTCCTCCCCCCTTCGCTGCGCGACACAGTAAAGCAGGCCGTTTTGGACAACGAAATGGGGAGTGGGGTGGGGAGCCGGTTGTAAATCCTCTCCTTCCGCCACCCGCACTTGAGACCAGCAATGCTTGAGGCGTTCGTCCCCGCGCTGCTCGTTGGCGAGGGTTCCCCCTCCCGCTATCTGCTGGAAGACATCAAAGAACAGGTTAGAGTTTTGGGAGGGGGACTCACCTCCTCGCGGGCTGTCCGATGTCAGCAGCGCGGGGCGCGTCGTCGAGGGCGCCTTGCTGATCTCCGGCGTCGGCGGTCCCCGGCCCGGCTAGCAGGCTGGGTGCTGGAGGTGAGGAGCTGATCAAACCCCGGCCAATCCCGGCCGAGGAGAACGGGTACCGGTAGGTCCTTTAAGATTCCCACTTCGACGGGCCAGGAACCAGGTGTCGCGGTGATGGTCACTCGCCGTGCCGGTACCTGCCTGGTATCCCCGTGCACGCACGTTATCGCCAGCCGGGCTCTGGAACCGGTTCTGGGCGGAAGTACCGTGGGTTGTATCAGGCTTACCCCGCTGCCCGAGTCGAGGAGGGCGATGAACGGCCGGCCATTGATATGCACCTCGGCTCGTGGTGCCTCCGGCGGCGGGTCGTGCACTGAACAGCCTGCTAGCCATATCCGTCCTGGGGAGCGCGGGCTGCTCGGTGGGCATCGGTTCGTCCTGGGGGCCGGGAACCGCAGGCCTGCTCACGGGTCGCTGGGTGCCCTCCGGCGAGCGTCGCTCCTGGACCACCCTTCGGGGAAAAGGCGGCGCTCGCTCCCCTACCTCCCGGTGTTGGGCGGCCTCCGCCAGCTCAATGGCCTCCACGAGCTCGTCGAGATCGGTGGGGATTCCTCATGCCAGCCGCCTGCCTCAACGCGCGGGGGAGGGCGCGGAGGAGTCGGTCGATCACCACACGCTCAGCTACCTTGTGTGCGGTGGGACCCCCTGTCAACAGCCAATGGTGGGCCAACAGTCCCGACTTCTCCCGCTTGGGCGCGAGCGGGCTGTCGAGCTCGATATGCCCAGTCATGGAACTGCTGCGCCGCACAGATTGGGGAGAGGCCTACTCGGCCCAGGATTTCCTTTTTCACCTCTTCATAGTCCCGGCTTCTCTCCGCCGTCATGGTGAAAATACGCCCGCTGCGCTTCCCCGGTCAGCAGCGGCGCGAGAAGTCTGGCCCACTCGTCCTCTGGCCATGCCTCCCGGATCGCGGTGGCCTCAAACATTTGCATGTACATCTCCACATCGTCGTGCGCTGTCATTCGCGGCATCAGCTGTACGGCTTGGACACGGGGGTCAGGCAGCGGCGTGCGGTGGGCGGCGGTGCGGAGGGCGGCGAGCTCACGTTCGGCGTCTCCTTGACGTGAGGCCATGTGCTCCATTATTTGCTGCTGGCGGATGCTCACCTCGGTGAGGTGTTTAAGCAGCTCTTCCATGCCGGGGGGAGGAGCGGCCGCCTGTGGAAACAGAGCAGAGGGAAAAAAAAAACCAATGTCAACAAACAAAAAAAAAAGAAAATAAAATGGGTGACGGTGACTTCCTCAGGGGTCGGTTGTCGGTGTTCACCTCACACTATGCCCGCATTCTCCACCAGTGTGGCGGGGTGAGGAACGACACGACAACCGATGGACGAGAAAATCCCCGAAGGGTGGATTTATTAATAACTTAGTGCTCTGAGTGAAGACAGTGCTCTCCCGCAGTGCTCCAACTCCCTCGTGCTCTCTGGGTCTTGAGTGGTGGATCCCGTGCGGTGCTCTCCTGGTGGGGGCTGACGGGCACACGCTGCTCTCTGTGACAGAGGAGGAAAGAGTTAGGCTCTGTGTCGGGAGACATTGCTCCCCATACTGCTTTCCTCCCCGGCTGAAGTAAACGCCTCTTCATGAGCTGCAGGTGCGGACGCTCAGCCCGTGACGAGCTAGTGCCGGTGATTCCGCTGTGTTGCCAGGGCGACGCTGACGAGCGCTCGGGACACACGTCACAATATATATATATATATATATATATAATAAAGTATAAAGTAAAGTGTACCAGCAGATAAAAGAGAGAGGACTGTGTAGTTTAATCTCTGTTGCTATTTATATTGTTTTAAAATCTTATGTTCTCTTACTCTCACTCTCTTTTCTTCTTCATCTTGCTCTGTCTCTTTCATTTTCTTTTCTCTGGCAAACATGTGCATTAGTGGATGTGACCTCTCACTTCCCTCATATAAATGATTAAGGATGTCATTAATGTTAGCTGATACCACTGCAGCGCAGACACTTGCAAGGCCTCATCCTGCAGAGAGAGAGAGAGCGAGAGAGAAAGAGACACTCGTCGATCGTTGCTTATACTGCTGATGTCATCACTCCTGCGCTCGGCTCCTGTTTTCCCTTGAAACATTAGATTTGTGCTAAGAGGCACTTTTAAAAATTAAAACAACATGCCATAAATGCTCAAGTGAACCTCCTGTGTGTACAAGCAGCCATTACTGAAACACACAATGAAATTATCCATGGTGTTCAAAAAAACGTTGTATCACTGAAAATGTGCTTTCTATGAAGACTGTTTTCCAGTTGTTCAGTTATATGTTCCTGTAAATAACTGCAGCCACAGCTGCAATATAAAACACCCTATTGGTAGAGCTTTAGAAAATGACATCAGATTTCTTGTGTTTTAATGCATTATAAAAACTTTCTGCACCACTAATGCCACCAAATGGAATTTCAAAATAAAAATGTTAATTATATATTTAATTTTTATAACATGGAAAAGCAAAACAAAACCACAACAAAACATTATCATAATGGCTAGTTACCAAACAGATTTGCAAAAATATTGAGGTGTTTCTGAATACTGCCTCTGAATACTCTGCCATTGGTCAGTCAAACAGTCAAATGCCACTGGTATTTTGTGCAGATAAATGGAGGAATCAGAGTCCCTGGGCCAGATTGGAATACTCCAAAAAAAAAAAAAAAAACAAACAAACAAAAAACCACATGCTACAAGTATTAAAATCCATGGAATGTTTTGATTGCACAAAGGGTTCTTTAGATTATTAAAATGAAAATGGGTCTTCTAAGAATTGTTTACTGAAAGGATCATTAAGGAACCCAAAATGATTCTATATGGCATCTCTACAAAACCCCCCTTCAGAAACATCTTTTTAAAAATTATTTATTAATTTATTTTTATGCTAGATTTCTAATGTTATCAGCCAGTCAGACTGTTTAATAACAAAAATTACATTTATTTTTGTATGCTCTACTATGTGTGGCAAAAGTGTGTATAGTATATATAAAAATCTTGACTGTCTACAGTTAACAGGTTAGAGGCATAGTTCTCTGATAACACACATTTTCAGTCCTCTGAATAGTCCTAATATGTTAGTGTTTTTTTTTTTTTTTTTTTTTTGTTTGTTTGTTTTCAAAATATCATTATTTTGTGTGTTTGGTGTAAAAGAATGTATTTACAGGGTTAAAAAAAAAAAAAAAAAACATTATTTTTGCTCCTCTATGCCCCGCCTTTCTGAAACGCACCAATTTTTACAAAGATCTTTGTTCTGAAAAGTGTGGTGTGCCCTGATTGGCCAGCTATTTAGTGCGTTGTAATTGGCTGAATACCTCAAGCTTGTGACGGAAATGTTACGCCACTTACCAGGTTCAGGAAACTTTCCTCCATAAAATGAGCTGCACGCACTCAAATATTTGGATTGTACTGTTCTGGATCAGTGTTGTGTTTCTAGTTGTGTCCTCTTTTGGAAGGCCAAACAAAGTAGTTTAGGTTTCGCAATGTCTCCACGACATGGCAGCAACAAGCAAAAATACTACAGTGAGAATAAAAGTTATGCCTTCTTTCTTTGCATATACATTTGGGTGGTGTTATGTAAATCTTCCCACACAGTGATGTAGACATGTGGAGATATGTTTGAACGAGGCACTTTAGGAAGGTGCGAGTTAGCATGCACTTTTATAAAGAATATCTCTTTTGGTTTGAGACTTAAATCTTTGCAACTTTACAGATCTTCTGTATTCACAAACAGCTTTTAACACTCCAAAGACAAAGGAAACCATCATATGACCGTTTTAAGATCATATTAAGGTTACTGTTATAAAAATGCCATTTCTTGTGTAAATTTCATGATACATGAAAAAACATATTGTAGTCTAAAGTATTGTGCTCATTTCTCTGTTTAAACTCCATCTGTCTGATACACATGCACACACACTTTGTTATCAGTCAAATGGAACATTCAACGGCACAAATACTCTCCATGTTCTTCCTGTTTCTTCATGTTGACCGTCCAGCTGTTGATAGACAGCTCTATAGTAGTTACATTACGAAGTGTGGGAAGAGATTTGATTGGTGCAGAATCTTGCCGCTTTAAAGCAGTCCAATCAAGAATTTGTGTCTTAGACCAAATTCGTATGATCAGCTAATTCTATGAGCAGATTTAGCATGAGATTTAGTTGGGTAGCGTGAGAGCCTGAATGCGTCTGTTCCATACGAAATGTGTGATAATTGGTTTTACTGTATGTGACTTGGGACGTATGGCCACAAACATACTGTACTGTTTTTTTAGCTGCACTGTCAGTACATCCAGGTGAGAACATTTCAGCTAATAGCATCTTTAATAATTAACTCTGAACAATGAGCTTAGAATCAACGACCCTGAACCACTGCACACAAAGACATTCCTAAGCACAGGTTGGTTTGAACAGCTGTGTTTGCACTCACACCTGCAGTAATTTTGTCTCCTCTCAGGGATATATTATTTCCAGTATTAGTCCTCACAGTCAGCTCCACAAATCAGCATCCTTCACAAAGGTCCTGTTCGTTTAAAGAAAAGTAATAGTGAATGTAAATTGTGATTGTCAAGGTGCCTTGAGTGTTCACTGCACCTCTTCTTTCCTCTTCTAATTTTACTCATCTTTTCTCATTTACTTTTCCTCTTGTCTCATCTCATTGATTATCTCCCTGCATCATCTTTTCTCTGTTCTTCTCCTCTTCATATGTTTTCATGTGTCTAGTCTCCTCTACTCTCTTCTCTCCTTGAAGTCTGACAAATCGGTAACCAGGGATCTCATCTATCTCTTCTCATTCTCTCATTTCATTTCATCTCATTCTCTCCTTTCATCTCATCTCATCTCATCTCATCTCATTCTCTCCTTTCATCTCATCTCATCTCATCTCATCTCATCTCATCTCTTCTCATCGCATCTAATCCACCATCTCATCTCATTCTCTCCTTTCATCTCATCTCATCTCATCTCATCTCATCTCATCTCATTCTCTCCTTTCATCTCATCTCATCTCATCTCTTCTCATCTCATCTCATCTCATCTCCTTCTTTCCTCTCATCTCATCTCATCTCATCTCATCTCATCTCATCTCATCTCATCTCCTTCTTTCCGCTCATCTCATCACATCTCATCTCATCTCATCTCATCTCATCTCCTTCTTTCCTCTCATCTCATCTCATCTCATCTCATCTCATCTCATCTCATCTCATCTCATCTCATCTCATCTCCTTCTTTCCGCTCATCTCATCACATCTCATCTCATCTCATCTCATCTCATCTCATCTCATCTCATCTCATCTCCTTCTTTCCGCTCATCTCATCACATCTCATCTCATCTCATCTCATCTCATCTCATCTCATCTCATCTCCTTCTTTCCTCTCATCTCATCTCATCACATCACATCACATCACATCACATCACATCACATCTCATCTCATCTCATCTCATCTATCATCTCATCATCTCATCTCATTCTCTCCTGTCATCTCATCTCATCCCGTCTAATCTCATCGCATCTCATTTAACATTTCATCTCATTCTCTCATTTAATCTCATCTCATCGCATCTCATCTATCCTCCCATTCTTTCCTCTCATCTCATTTCTTCTCATCTCTAATCGCATCTCATCTCATCTATCATCTTATCTCATCGCATCTCACCTATTATGCCCTCTCATCTCATCTCATCTCATCTCATCTCATCTCATCTCATCTAATCTCATTCTCTCCTTTCATCTCATCTCATCTGTCATCTCATCACACCGCATTTCATCTCATCTCATCTATTTCATCTCATTCTCTCATTTCATTTCATCTCATCGCATCTCATCACATCTCATCTATCATCTCATCTCATTGCATCTCATCTATCATCTCACCCCATCTCATCTGTCATCTCATCTATCTTATCTCATTCTCTCATTTCATTTTGTCTCATCACATCTTATCTATCATCTCATCTCATCTCATCTCATCTGTCTCATCTTATTCTCTCATTTCATCTCATCACATCTCATCTATCATCTCATCTCATCTCATTGCATCTCATCTCATTCTCTCCTTTCATCTCATCTCAGCTCATCTCATTACATTCTTTCCTCTCATCTCATTTCATCTCATCTTATCACATCTTATCTCATCTCATCTCATCTCATCTATTATCTTATCTCATCACATCTCACTTATCATTTCATCTCATTATCTCCTTTCATATAATCTCATCTCATCTGTCATCTAATCTCATCGCATCTCATCGATCTCATCTCATTCTCTCATTTCATTTAATTTAATCTCATCACATCTCATCACATCTTATTTATAATCTCATCGCATTGCATCTCATCTCATCTCATCTCATCTCATCTCATCTCATCTCATTCTCTCCTTTAATTTCTTCTCATCTCGTCTCATCTCATTTTATCGCATCTCATCTATCATCTAATCTCATCTCATTCTCTCCTTTCATCTCATCTCATCTCATCTCATCTCATCTCATCTCATCTCATCTATCATCTCATCCCATTTTCTCCTTTCATCTCATCTCATCTGTTATCTCATCTCGTCTCGTCTCATCTGGTCTCGTCGCATCGCATCGCATCTCTTCTCATCTCATCTCATCCCGTTTAATCCCGTCTGGTCGCATTTTATCTCATCTCATCTCATCTCATCTCATCTCATCTATAATCTCGTCTTTTCTCATCGCATCGCATCACATCTCATCTCATCTATGATCTCGTCTCGTCTCATCTCATCTCATCTCATCTCATCTCATCTCATCTCATCTCATCTGTTGTTCTCTCATTACTTTCACCTTCTCATCCTTTTCTAATTTTGTAACATCTCTCCTCTTTTCTTGCGTTATCCTGACTTTTCTCATTTCATCTTTCCCCTTTCCCTTTGTCTTTCCTTTACTCTTGCCATCTCTTCTTCCATTCCCTCTGTTTCTTGTGTTATCTCATCTCTCGTCTTGTCTTCTCTCTCCTCTCTTCTCTTGTCTCTCCTCTGGTGTCTTTATTAGTAAAAGTTTGTGTCCTTGTCAGGTTTCTAGTTGTAGTACGTATGTGATGTTTATGGCTTCAGGAGGGACAATCATCAGCAGTATTTTAATCAGCGCCCTTTAATTCATCCTCTGGCTCTCTTTCTCATGCTCTGTCTGCGCCCAGTCACAGATGATTTCGAAATAAATCTGTTGATTATAATTAGTGATGGCAAGTCCTGCGTTTTCGTATAGTGATTGATGAGACGTGACACTAATGACCTGACAGACTCAGTACAGTCCAGAGATTGGATATGCTCTGGGTTTGTACCTGCCCATGGATCTGACAGCTCTCTGAAACCCTGAAACTCTGCATAACTGCAGAGAAGATGTTTTCTCCATGATGATTTGTTTAACAGTGTTTTTCATACTTTGGCAGATGCCTTTCCTAGGGCTTGCGTTTGTGACAGGTCAGGATTATTTATAGGCACTGGGTTGTTTAACGTATTATTAATGGATGCTGGTGGTTTACCGTTTCTCTGCCTCAGGGACCCCTGCATTCCAGATAGCAGAGAAACTAAAGAATTTTCTGGAAAGATTGCATGCATCCATTTATGGGTAGAACACTATAGTTCAGTGGTTCTCAACTCCAGTCCTCGGGACCCACTGCTCTGCACATTTTGTTTGTCTCCCTTATTTATTGCACCTGATTCAGATCATCAGCTCATTAGGAGAGAGATCCATGGACTGAACTGAGTGTGTCAGATTCAGAAACATTCAAAATGTGCAGAGCAGTGGGTCCCGAGGCCTGGAGTTGAGAACCACTGCTATAGGTAATGAAGTGTGTGCATTATGTAGGAATTTGAAAATGTCAGGGCAGATCTTCCTGAAAAAAAAAATGCAGGGTGGACACATCCATTCTTTTAGATTTTTTGACAAAGAAAACTAATTAACCACAAAAGGGAGGGATTGGCTCTTCCATTTAACATTCCCAGGAATCAGGCTCTTCATTTTAATATATTCTTTTATTCCTGGAATGTCTGGGATATATTGGACCATTATGTTATTCGTGGTCCATCCTACTTGGTTCTACAATAAGAACAAAGAAATACCATTTCTGGACTAGAAACATCATAATGGTCCAATTACTTCCAGCAGTAAAGCACATGTACTGCTTTTTGAGATGTTTATTTGATGTCCACCAGTTCTAATGTGGAAATGTAGATTTCTGACTGTCTGGTTTGAGATGGTCATTTTGCCCATGAGAAATTCTTTCAGAATTATTGAAAATACTTTATCCTAATCTAGAGCATTCAAATGTTCCCACATTGTCATATTACATTAAATTCAAATGTGAAAGGCCTGTCAGTATAAGTAGGCCTAAAAAAATATTTTTAGTTGAATCTATAACCATGCTTAACTTGAGTAGCGCCTATAATGATGGACCACTAAACTTATGACTTGGCTGCAGTAAATTCCATAGACTTAGAATGAAGAGAGACCAGAATATTGAATATCTGAATGTAAATATTTATTGAATAATGGTGTGTAATTTTGCTATTGCCCTCATTTTATAAAAGCAATAAACCATGCTTTTGCTGCAAGCCTGAACCATGATAAATCTCTGTAACGCATGGCCCCTTGTGGCTACATACCTGCTGTGATTTGGGTGAAGCTCAGTAATGCAGTCATTATAGACTGTGGTTCTCTGACTGTTGACACACACGGGATGGCATTTTAAACTTGAGATATTTTTATCTCTCTCTGGAGGCGAGAGATGTGAAACCCTTAGCACCAGATAGAAATCAATGGCAAGCACTCACCATTAATCAGAGTAATTTAATATCTGTGAGGCATCTGCGCTGAAGGTCCACTGTCACAACAATCTAGTTTGACAGTAGCTGTGTGGACTCAGGGCACAAACCCTAGCACGGATATTGTAACACTGCAAAGGGTAACACATACACATAAATACTTCTGGACAAGGAGAAAAAAATAAAATATTTAATGAGAAAATAGCAACATGTAAGTTTTTGGGTGAACTGTCCTTTTAGTGGCTGAAGATCTGTTTGTTGGTTCAGTCTCAGGATGACCTAGAAACTTGAAGCTAGATGCTAACTTGAACATGTTTATCTATTAATCTTGGTAGCAGAAAGCTTATCTTACAAACAGTCTATGTTTGTGGTGGTTGCGTAACACATAAACAAGAGCTCTTCAGGCACAAAGAGTTCAGACACTCCAGACATATTGAGTGATATGCCAGACTTGTAAGCTTACAATGTCAAAGCATTTACAAGTGTGTGTTTGCATTAACGTCTTTCAGAAACGTACAGAAAAGTGGATTTTCTTGTCTGAACCGCTCACACACCATTGCCTCAGTTACACTGCTAATAAGTGTTTTTATTGGTGAGAATCTCTGCTATTCAATAATACAGTGGTAACTAGGCAGCAGTAATTGAAAGGTCTGTGTAAAGATGTGTTTTTAGGTTAAGAACCAGTGGATGTGATAGTTTTCCAAAAGCTGTATGCATAAAAAGTCCAACATATGTGAAATTTAATGTCTTTTTGTTTTTTATTCAGTTTTCAAACATAAATAACATTTACAGCAATATTAAAAGTCAATCAATAAATGGAGATTAAAACCAGGTTTAGGGTGTTTAAAAATTCAAAACATTAGAGAGAGTTGTTTCTACCACTCCCTCCTCCTCAGACTTGACGCTCACGCGTTTGGCAGGTTGAAGGTACGCAGCAGGAACAAGCGCAATTGACAATGGAAGGTGACAAACCTTATACTGTAAGTTGATGAGTTGATATATACGCATTTTAATAATCCTATGGTCATAGAGTTTTTAGATAGATGCCAAGGCTGTTTAGGTCAGGTAGAATCTGTGATCTCTGACCCAGTTTGTTTGCTGGATTTGTGGCAGCCCAGGGTGTTGAAATACTGTTGGGTAAATTGTCAATGGGCGGAGTCACACAAACCAAAACAAAAACAGACATTCCGACATGGAACACACATTTTAAATTAAAATAACTGGTTGTAGCATTGTTTTTTGAAGAATCAAGTATGTGAACATAATCCTAAATTATTAGGATTTCCTAATATATGTTTCCTAAAATATCTGCAGACATATTATGGTATTATTATGCTTCAGTACAGTCAAAAAATTATATAGCACCTTTAATGGTTAAAAGGCAATTTTGCTATACTATACAGTGCATCAAATATAGTCAACAGAAGTGCAAACGTGCTTGCTTGTCATGCAAGGTTTGTTCTGAAAGGACATTTGATATGCTGTACTGTATGTATGTGCATTGATCAACGTTTAAATATGAATAAAAGTCTTCTCTTCGGAAGACTTGGATTAAAACGCTTAATTTAATATGGATTACTTTTACTGTCTTCTTGAACTTTTTGAAGCATCAAAGTTGTAATGGAGTTTAAATGGAGGGACAATCTCTAGTTTTTATTAAAATATCTTCATTTGTGTTTTAAAAATGACATCAACACAAGGGTCAGGTAACTAGCCATTTATTGCAATTAAGGTTGCTGCAATAATAACAAATAATGACTGGTAAAGCCTTACCACTAGTATTCATGGAAACGCTCTTGACATTTAGACTCCATACTCACATTCAGGTCTGGCTTGAATCTGGAATGAAATGGCCACTTTTCACCATCCAGTCAATGAGATCCATTTCTGACTCAGAAGGAAGTTTCCAGTACACGGTGCTCTGAACTGCTGCACTCTAAAATAAATATTGTTTTCCTTTTATATTAACATATAAATGAGCTCAATCAGTCTGAGGTAAACTAATGCTTAAAGCACAGAGCAGTTTTTAAAACCCAGCGTTCTCTGCTGGAAACTCCATTTAAACACTGATGAAAACACAAAACTTCAAAACACATGCGGATGAAAACAGAAGACAGACGTAGTCATATGAGAGAGGTTGGGAGAAATGATGTTTTTGATGTCTCTCGTAGGTTCCTCAGAGCGGAGCTCTTTGGACTGTAACCTCTCGTTGGGCTCCTGCTGTTCTCTCAGTGTTTGGAGTGGATGTGAAAAGACTCCGGCTCTCTTTTCCAAAGCACTCTCCAAATCTCCACTCATTCATCACAGCACAGAGGAGCAGCACGCCACATGCGCCCCACCGAGGCACAGCGCTACCAGACCAAGACACTGGCAAACCAGATGTGTGTGTGTGTGTGTGTGTGTGTGTGTGTCTGTGTGTGTGTGTTGTAGTTCACAAATTTTAGTTTTAAAGTCTTAGAGCCAAAAACAAGACAACTAAGCTTGTGATAAAGTTATATTAGAGGCCATATCGTGAATGTGAATGTGCAAAAAAAAAAAAGATCAACATTACTCTTAAGTAAGTTCCTGTTATGAATATGAAGTTTTTATGCATGTTTATGTTTTATGCAACTGTCAATAAGAGTCATTCGCTCAGTTATGTCATTTTTTAATGCAAAAATGCCATTGTGCTTTGTATTGTGCCTTATGTTTCTTAGATTGTGCTCTATTGCATTTGGAAATAACACCACACACACACACTAATCTCTACACCAGGGGTCCTCAAATCTGGATCTCAAGATCCACTTTCCTGTAGAGTTTAGCTCCAACCCTGAACAAGCTAATCAAGGTCTTTATGAATACTAATAGTGCATTTTTTTATTTATTTTTTTTATTTATTCTTTTTGCAGTGCATTTTTCCTTCTTTTTATTTATTTTTTCTCGAATGCAAACATGAGAAAATGCATTTGCTGAAGGAACCATGTCATTTCAATATGCTTTATTGAGATTTTTCAGCGTGACTCGCAGGTCTTCATAGGGCTCAGACCCCAGTGTGCTGCATTGCAAGTACTACACGTCAGAGACATACAGTACACATAGAGCTGGTAGCTACTGTATGGGATGAAAACATCAAGAAACTACACACAATATGTCTTTATTAATCGAGTTTTTGACCCTGTAATCATATTTCGTGTGAAATGGAATACAAGTTGTTGATGTTTTATTGCCAATAGTTATTAATTTCAGATGGAAACTGCACTGAATTGGTAGAATGTAGGTAAAAATGTAGGCAATTTTTTTCTTATGAGCCTGTGTTGTTTCTTTCATTGTAAACTGTATTGGAATGTGTTCACCCATTTTATTGTCTACAAGACAACAATCTTAAGTCAGATGGGAAAAATAATATCATACCTCTTCTCAGCAAACTACAAAATTCGAGGTGTCATTTAAGTAGTCATTTTGGCCTGTATTTGAAGACAACCATTTGATGGTGCTGTATAGGCAGTCTTTCTCTCTCTACATTCTGCTCTGGTTACGTTAGCTGCCTGTGTCCTTTATACCTGATAAAACAATCAAATCAATAAAAAAATTAATTAATGTGGAGACAGGGCAAATGCTTACACCAATATTCTTCAGTGAATGGGCTGATAAATGTAATCTGAGCTTGAAATCCTTCCATAATAACAGCATTCTAAAATATTCCCAGAAAGCATGAGGATAATATGTTTAAATAGAGCAGTATGACAACATTACAGCATAAAATACTACATGCCACAATCTGCACACACCTGAAACATTCATAAAGACTCATGCAGGTACAGTACACCTCTGATTATACACCACCATCAGAGAGTCAATAAACACAGCTCTAATCTAAACTACAGAACCAAACGAACAATACTGAAAGAGATGGAAAGTCATGCACATAGTATTTACGGATCCAATCAGTTGACATTATCTTGACTGAGGCATGGCTTAGATTGGTTTATCAGTTAGTTAGTGTGTGTTTATAGACTGGGCATTGTTTGGACACCCTCACCCATGGGAAACCTGCTCAACCTCTGCCTTGCAAGGTCATGTGACCTCATTGTTTTGTGTTAACAGTTCCTGTGCACTTCAGTGGATAAGCAAGTCCTTTATTTTTTCCCTTCCTCGTTTTATTTCTTCCATCCGCACCGCAGGCCTGCGGGCCACACAGAACAGAGGGTGATTGATTTACAGCAGACTACAGGAAGGTCAGATCCAAAATCAATAAGGAAAAGGCAATGCTATTTCTGCAGAGAGAGACAGAGAAAAAAATAGAAGAGATAGAGAGACAGTGGATGGGTCGCAGAGAGATTGTAGATAAATAATATAGATGGATAGAGAAATGACATTAGGGTGACTGAGGCGAGTTGTCACAAATGCTATATGTCGGTATCCACGAGGTTGTGAACAAGAGGTCAATGTTTGGCTGGTTAGCATGCTCTAGTAAGCTCCTACTGGTTGATGCTGTAACTACACAGTGTGTAAAACACATCGTTCTACACTGACGGCCATTCAAAAGTAGATTCACTAGAGTAAAAACAAATCTTACTAGCCCCTATTACTCAATATCATACTCAAGCAGTGATGAGAAGCACTGAATCTACAATTTTTACAAGAATGTTACAGTAGCGCAATATTATAATGTATTTTTTCAATGAGAAGCAATTTTCTCCATCAAGCAATGATTTGTTGGTTAGCTACTTTTTGATAGTAGCCTGTAGTGTAGCTAACTGCTTCTTTAGAAAGGTAGATTGACTATATTTGAACTACTTTAACTTGTCAAGCCACCATTTCAAACTAGATATGGATGATAAAACAATGTTTCAGATAATGGCACTTTGGAAAGGAATTTAATGGAGCGAGGAAGAAAGATATAGAAAGACATACAGAGGAAGAGGGGAAAATAAACTAAGCCTCTGAATGAGATCAAATGAGGGTATAGATTTTATTAAAAACATTTGTTGCGCTAAGCAGAATTTCTGGTTGCATCCTTTGCCATTTAACATATTAAGTTTAACGTTAACAGGACCAAGAGAATAAAAGAAAACTGGGGAAATGTGATGCTAATATCTCATATCATCTCCCTAATGCTATTTATGAATTATGCTTCATTCTCATTTCTTCAGTGCCAGACGAGGGTATTGATTCCTGGAAAACTGACCTCAGACTGATTCATCATCTGAATGGCCCTTGCTCAGTGCAGCACTCCATGGTGATGTACTAAAATATATTGAAATTTTTTCAGAAAATCAGAAACAGAAAACCACAGTTTGGATTCATCAGCTGTCTACAGTGCTAAAACAAAAAATCTCTGGCAATCTTTGTTCATTGTTAGCAAAATAAGTTATTGGTTTGAGTTGGTTTACCACTTTTCACCCCGACATTTTTAAGCCTTTTTTTTAACTGTCACTTTTTGAGAATTTAATGACTATTGGTTGCACTCTGTTTCACGTCTTTGAGGACTTGGCCCAATATTCTTGGGTTTCGGCATGGAAATGAGCTGCGACCTCATGAATGAGATCAAGGTCAAATGAACAATAATTACAGTCCAACAATCACATCTCACACTTCATTTTAAATTTCAACACATCATCCATTAGAATATGAGATTACCTAGATGAAATAAGATCTGATCTGGACTAGACACTGACATTGTTTAGGATATAAGTCAAAGAATTCCCTACTCCGTCTGACCATTTCATAGAGAGGGACCTCTGGGGGTTTCATTAATGTTCCCTTCACACTTCTTACTTGCTCTCTCGTGCAAAGACATGACCGGATATTGCAAATTTGGCACATGGGGTTTTATTTATGAATTCTTTTCCTGTACTATTAGTTCTGTTTGTCGCTAGCATCTAGGTGATCAAAACAGTAGTTGGATTGATGGGGTTGTTTTTTCTTTATGCCCCCATGAAGTTTGCCTCTCAGCGTGACGGTGGCTCCAGGAGACTTCCTGTGCTTTTTTTTCAAGCTACCGACATTAGTTATTACATCAGAGTATATCAGAGCTCAACTCTGAAAGGTTAATGTCACTGAGGCCTGGAGTCTGGAATAAGCTGATAGTTTAGCCATTCTGATATAATTACACACACGCAAAATCAAGCATCAATACATTTTAAGCTAAATCAGCAGCATTTGTGGCGTAATGTTGATTATAACAAAATAATTTTGACTTTTTCTTCTTGTTCTTTAAAATAAGAAAATCAAAACCAAGGTTACATGGCTATACTATCAAAACAGCATATAGAAATGTATAGATTGTAGAGGAGTGCGATACCGCTAGATTTGGTATCGATCCGATACCAAGTAAATACAGGGCCAGTATCGCCGATACCGATACCAATACCGATACTTTTTAATAATTAAGGTGGATGCGTCTTCAACCTAAATCTAAATGAATTTCATGACTTTTAATGTGTTTTTGTGATTTGCATTTTGGGTTATTAATCAGTACTACAAAAGCCTTTTGTTCAGAAACAACTTTTGATTACTTCTGTTTTATTTAAATAAACAAAGTTACAAAATGATTACTTCACAAATATAAAAAATGAAAAAACAAATTCTCTTTTCAAGTAGCATGTTAACAAAAAATGTTTCTCCTCTTTAGTGCACTTCTGTTGTCTCATTTTTGGCCTGAAAATACAGCCATACAACGCTCCTCTTTCTCTCTGCTGCCATTCTCCGCCTCTGACTGACTGCTGTTAGAAATGCGCGGCTGAGCGGCGCGCGCGCCTGACTGCTGGTGGTAGCGTTAGTGGTGAGTCACGTGACGGTACAACACAGGAGAGGGGGAGGAGAGCAGTGTCGAGCAGCAGCAGCAGCATTTTGACAAACACGGCCAGGTCGCAAAACGAGAGAAACTGAAACTTAAGTATCGATATTTTCACGTTGGTATCGATCAATACCGATACCAACGTTGGTATCGATATTATCGATATTAGTATCGATCTGCCCACCTCTAATAGATTGGCCCCATTCACTTAAATCTTTCTTTCATTATTTATTTATTTATTAAAATATTGATTTAGATAAATTTTATTATGCCATGACAATTAAATGGTCATGACAGCTCAATACATTTAAAAAACACTTAAAATATAACACAATACTGTAAATACGATATGATTTGACTTACACAGTTCTGTCCTAGGTAGATAAGTTATAAAGTCTGATAGCTGCTCTTAAGCTTGTCAACAGTTTTTTTGCAGGGGGTGAGAATCATTGTCCATGATCCCTAGCAATTTTGCCAGCATTCTGTCCCTAAACACTTCTCCCAGAGTAACGAGCTCAGGGCTGATGTCAGACTCAGCCTTTTTGATGAGTTTGTTTAGTCTTTTGGCATCCTTTTCTTTGATGCCCGCACCCCAACACACCACAGCAAAGAAGAAAGTACTCGCAACAACTGTCTGATAGAACATCTTGAGTATCCTGTTGCAAAAATTGAAAGACCTGTGCCTCTAAAAATAGAGCCCACTCTGGCCCTTCTTATAAACAGCCTCTGTATTTGTAGACCACTCCAACTTTGTTTCAGTTGAACACTCAGGTACTTATTTTCACAAGTTCCAGAAAGGAGAGGGTGGAGACTTATTCCTGTTGAAATCTACCACCATCACTTTTGTCTTCGCCACATTTAACTGCAGGTGATTTACCCCACACCACATCACAAAGCGGTCAACCAGGTCTCTGTACGCATCCTCCTGTCCATTTTCCACACAGCTAACTATGACTGTGTCATCTGAGAAATTTTGCAGATGACATGACTCCAAGCAGTACTTAAAGTCTGCAGTATATGTGCTGAAAAGGAAGGTAAGTAGGGCAGTTCCCTGGGGGCTCCAGATATTACTTATCAGACGTTCAGAAACACACACCACTGTATTCTCTCAAACTATGGCCTGCCCATCAGATAATCATGGATCCAAGTGACTAAGGACACCTTCATATCTTCCAGTTTTACTCTCAACAGTCTGGGCTGGATGGTTTTAAATGCACTGAAAAAAAAAAAAAAAAAAAAAAAACAAAATCTGTCTTATTATATATATATATATATATATATATATATATATATATATATATATATATAGTGGTATATATATATATATATATATATATAACATGATATAAACTGTGGTGTTAGATCTGCCCAAAGAGGAGTCTGCCAGGTTAAACTCATTTGCTTGATGTACATCCCCCACCACTGAATCCCTACTTTTTCTCTGAAAGTGGTAAGATAGAAAGACTTGACAAAACCCAGACTCAAACTAGAGTTCCTGTGAGCAGGTCCTACAGTTCTGTACAGTCCAGTGTACCACAGCTCTGACAAATGAACAGTAACTTGAGAGAGAAAGACCCCCATTGTTAACGGACTGTATGTATTTTACAAAGATGTCCGGTCAGTACATGTACACTATGCTATCTGCCCTGCCCCTCCTGTGTAACAACATGAGATTTAGTATAACTGCTTGCCTTTCACCTTCACTCTTCCCCATTAAGAGGCAGTTTTATTCCCCTGTTGACATTTTTTTTCTGAGGACAAGGCCGGAAGGATGGGAATTGACAGCTTCCCTCATAAATGGTGTTCAAGTTCAAATAGTCATGCTGTATTATCGCATATATTCTGTAGGTACCTCTCAGTAAAACCATCTTGGATGGATAAATTTTAGTGTGTCTGAAGCAGCCAGTTATGGCCTCAGCGAGGTAAGACAGATAATTTACAGGGGCAAAGCAACCAACTACATAAATCCCCACACCCCCAACTTGAAGACTTGAAGATCAAGTTCAACTAGTAGTTTCAGCATTGGACTAAATCAGGGGTGTCCAGTCCTGCTCCTGGGGGGCTAATGTCTTGCAGAGTTTTGCTCCACTGAGCTCCAACATACTTGCCTGGAAGCTTTTTAGTGAGTCTGAAGACCTTGATAAGCTGGTTCAGGTGTGTTTAATTACAGTTGGAGCTAAACTCTGCAGGACAGTTGCCCACCAGGAGCAGGACTGGACACCCCTTTACTATATAAATGCATGTAGTAATGGCTAATGCTATGACTAGGGCCTACTTACCAACATCTGCCATTCAACCAAAAAACTACTGGATAAACACCACCTGTTAACCTGGTGTTGCACTTATGTTACTCAAGACTTGACCAATAATGTTGCACCGATAACATCTCCTAAATGTGACTTTGATGGACAACAAATTAATGTTGGGGGGAAAACATGCGTAACAAATAAGAGAAAAATACTGATACTCTTGCTTCATGTGTACAGAAACCCTCAACCCTAAACCACATGACCCTGTCAAGCAAAGAGAGATCTCTGGAAGTTTTATCAGCTTAACTCCAGGCACGACCGGGGCCGTGATGAGGCTGAACCAGAGCTCTGTGGAGAGAGGGTTAGGGTTAGTGTCAGAGTCAAGGCAGGCTTTAATGGGGGGAGTTAAATTTGGGTTGTTATCAGGGCTATGACTGCGGGTTAGATTGAAGAGACATGGCTCTCTCAGTTCCAACTCTTGTCCATGACTCCTAATGGAGTTTGAATGAAGCCAGATGTTTTATTGGAATGGTTAGGATTAGCAAGATTAACACTTCAGGGGTCAAACATGGGGGACAAGGGTGAAGGTCAGGACAGGAGGAGACAGGTGCAAGACCCCTCCTGAAATACCCCTCGTGAGCCAAATTTTAAACAGACATCCAAAGATCACACGCATACAGCTAAATTCTTGAAGACCAGAGAGCTGGTGAGATATTTTAAAGTTGTTTATCAAAGATTCTGATGCTGATAATACACAGTGTAGGCAACTTGGCAACTTTGTTGCTAGATTTAACCATTTTTAGACCACTTTCTCAAAAAGTAAAAAAAAAAAATGTTCCCAAAAACTAGCCAGTATTGTCCTAGGAGCTCGAGGTCTAGCTTTCCTGCTTCAAGTGGCTGAGAGGAGCGGCGCATTCGTTTGAGGATGCTAACTTTTTTTCTGAGTGATCATTATACATGTAAATATATATCCAAAATCATAGTATAACCATTGCCTTTATCTTATGTCTTTGGGAATTTTGTCAGACAACATCTCGATTATAAATAAGGATTTCAGCCACTATTTCATATTCAGAAAAGAAAGTCAGCATGCACAGCTCCAAAAATATTTGTAATTTGAATTTATCGATACACTCTCACAAAGTTGACGTTTTGAGATGCTGAGAAATCTGCCAATAAATTTCTTTATTTTGCAGTTGTGGTGTGCCAACTTCATTTATTTTTTTTCTGTTTAAAGTTATTTTTGGCCAAGCACCCACTTTGAGCAATCTGCCAATGATGTGTGTGCTTTTGTTTTGTGTTTGCTGTTACTTTTATTCTAAATTTCTCCTGTCAGACCATAAAGGTGACAGGGAAAGGATATTTAGGGTCTAGAAGACCTAAGGTGAACTTTTTTGACCTAGACCAGTTAGTCACTTCCTAGAACACACCATTCACAAATGTAGTTTTTTCTAATTCTATCTGGTCTGTTGTTTACCTAGCTTAACCATTGCTTCTATCAGTGTGGTAAAATAGTTGAATAGTTTTTTTATATTAAGTGTTCTTTCTGGTTCCATTGCATGTACCCATTTCAAAGGTTTGGTTTCTTTTAATTTGGAATGTATGTGGTGTGTGAGACTCTTAGAAATGGAGTATTTCAAATAAGTCAGACGGATTTCTTCTTTTTTCCTCTTTCTTTTCCTGCTTTAGTCATCCAGACAAGATTTTTATTTTTATTTTTTATTACTTACCCAGAAACAGGTTGATTTCCATCATGTAACAGAAGAAGCAAATTCAGTGTGACTTGAGAGGATTTTCCCATAGGAAAGGTTTTCACTGTAATGGATTGGAATGGATGTGATGGGTTACCTTTAATGGTGCCCTCTTTATCAAGAGAAGAGGAGGGGGCTAAATAAAAAGGGTTTTAAGATGTGACACAGTCAGGAGAGCAGAACAAAGTGTCAGGAAAAAGACAAAACATGGCTCAGAATTTGAATATTCCCAGTCAATCTGACTCAAAACAGGAAGTGAATCCAACTGAATCTCTAAAAGCTTAGGGTTAGCTTGGATGACATAACTTGTGAACCCTGTGTGGTGAAAACATATATGTGCACTTACCAAATCCATAATACGCACATCACACAATCTCTCATACAAACATTAAATTTAATACACCTGTTTTATCCAGCTGTGTTTTGCTGAAATCTCTTCAAAACCAATGCTTCCAAGAAGCTCCTTAGCCACTTTGATAATAGCTCATAGACTCTTGACAGTTGAGCATTATGCAATAACAGTATGCTTCTGTGTAGTATTATATTTTACATACCAATTCTTTGTCAATCAGTCAGAATGTAATAGCACTTGATTTTTTTTTTTTTTCAGAAAGCAGAATTTGTTAATAAAACCTTATTATACACATGCAAGAGGGAATATCATAGCTAACCAGACACACTGTTTGGTTCTAAAGCTGTGGGTATGGAACATATTAATTGTGTCAATAGTAATCTGCATCAGAAGGGTGTCTTGTAATGGATTTATGCCCTAGTTCTTAATGTTTATCATGTGTGTCCGTTTTGGGCAAAGTCTTCATGGGAATATAAAGCCCTTTTGTGGCTCTCTGTTCTGTCGCATGCATGATTCTTTGAATTTGTTTTTGTGGGTGAAGGCCTGCTCTCAAAAAATATCAATTAGAGGAAATTGTACTGGTGGCATTCCTGAAACATGCATGTGTGGTTTGGCCAATGAGTTTGTGCTAAAGTTGCGTGCAGGAAGGAGGGAAACGTGGCGTGCTAAACATGAGCCATGTCACAAACCGGTCTCACTCTGGATGGAATAAACACATGTCTTCAGAGACCGGCAGAAGATTGATACAGCTCCTGTTGAACTCAGGAAAATCCCATGTCTGGCTCGGGCTGAATTTGGGGGTTTGTGGGTGACTAGGGAGGAGAGTTAAACCACTTCCCCTGCTTGTTAAACAAGGCCAATAAAAGACATTACACTCTGGGCTCAGCAGAAATCTTTAGTGTGTCATTGCTTTCATCTGCTGGAGAGTGATTTCAACTTTTGATTGATCTTCAACATCATGCTAGATGGATCTTTCATGGTGAGTTGAGGTGCGAATGACAGAGCTACCATACTTAAAAACCATGATCTAGATACTGTGATCTGATGTGTTGAATGTGTAAGGGATTGAATTTCAAGTCCAAACACTTCAGAGTTTGTTTAGAATACTGTATAATGTGTTGCTTTACTATGGCCTACAACAATACTAGTAGTGCTTTATGTGACAAAGATTGTATAGACAGCTTCTTGGTCACAGTTTGGTCTGCTGGGTAAAATTGGACTACGGTTGGATTAAAGCTCTAAATCTTAAGATTTGGTTTGAGTTAGAATTTACTCACACTTCAAGCAAGGCATGATGAAACATTTCCATCTCTTAATTAAGACCAGAGCCATTTTAAAAGCTGCTAGGCTAATTCAAGTGACAGTTTCACCCAAACTGAAGCTTGCCTTTTTCCTCACTGAAATCTTCAAAGCTTCCAGTGCAAACACAGACGAAAGGCCTCTGAACCATCTGAAAGCTCCTCATCTATCCACAGTCACATGATTCTCCATAACCACGCTGGGGTCAGGAGTGCAATGTGAATGTGAGTTGAGAAACTCTTCCATCCATTATTGCAGGGATATTCACTTGTTGCTTAGCTCCAACTCTAATAAAACTGGCCTTAAGCAACTAATCAAGGTCTTCATGGTTACAAGCAGGTCAGCTGAAGCAGGTTGGAAGTAAACTTTGCAGTACAGTGGGTTGAAAACCCCTGCATTATTGTACTGATTTGGATGATGTGTTTTTTTTTTTTTTTTTTTTTTTTTTTTTTATGATAGTCCCTACTATGTGATGCAAGTATCCAGGGGCGTTGCTGTAGTTTCTATAACGGCCTGCATTGGGCCCTCTCTCTGATCCCTTGGAATCATCCTAATCTTCCCCCTCATATAATCCTTACAAGACTCATTTACCATTTTTACTAGAAAAAAAAATAATAATTGGACAACCAGCTTCACCAGTTTTGTTTATGTACAGCATAACTATATTGGTAGACCAGCACCAAACCAGTGCTAACCAGCATGGAAATCTATGCTGGTCATTTAGCATGCTACTTACCATGGGAGAAACTGATCTAAGATTCGCAGGCGAGGACTTTAATCAGAAAAGATATTGTGGAGGGGGGCTGATGACCCAAGGTGAGTTGGGGGTGGAAGGGGTTCAGGGACAAGGCTTATGCTTGTCATCTTCACAGGGCTTCTCATCTTGTTTCACACACACTGCTCTGAAGGAATTCAACATGCTTCAAGAGTGGGAGTTACATGAGGTTGGGGAAATTGGTGGGCACCCTTCCCAGAAATAACAAATTTGTGGAGATCGGTGGAACACTGGGTTGTATGAAGAACAAAAGAGGAATGGGAACTCGAGGAGTGGAGAGGAGTGAGCATCAACAGTCAGAAATCTTTATAATTACAAGTTATCATTGTGTCCATCTCATATTTTATAAATGTTTTTAGATCTCTTCTCTAACATCATGCTAATGCATGTGTATCCTTGTTCCTTGTCCGACTCTTTTCCATCAGCAGCTTTCTGTCCCTTCCTCCCCTCAGCTTCTATTTTGCTTCCAGGGTCTTGTCCATGTTTTTCTTTGGGTCACTTGGAAGTGGAAAATTTGCCTTGTTTCTTGAGCCTGGGATTCATCCCACTTATCTCCAAATTAGCTTTCAAAGTTCTCGATGATAATCGTACTGATCATCATGGTGAAATGGCAGTCCCACTGACACACTATGAGACTGAAAATCTCAGGATAAGTGGTACATCACTGCAACATCATGGTCTTGCACACATCACTGATTAGCGGTCTGCTATCTTGATCCCTTTACAGGGAGGAGAGAGAGGCCGCAGGATCAGAGCTCCTTTTCTGTAGGTCTAATCCTCATCTCGAGCAGGCGATACTGTGATTGGACATCCCACAGTCTCTAGATGTTTAAGTACTGCGGTAGTTACTCTGAGTTCATGGAGTACCAGAACTTTGCATGTGTTGTCACTTATAGCGCTATCATTGCTAATAACAGGCAGGATTAGCTCTTCTTCTGCCTGATCTCATAATCCCCCTCTCTCTGCTGTCTCAGCTCATCACAATCCCAAAAACTTCATCATCTCTCTCTGCCGTGGCAGATCTGAAGGGTATTAAAAGGGAATTGACCTCATGTTTGAGGTTTCTGGCCCTGTTCTTTGTCAGAGATCTCAGAGCTCATTACCACAATGGTCCTGCAAGACTTACAGTCTCATGAGTTAAAGTCTTCATTTTCTGGTTCAGCTTTAATCAATCCATCTATAATACTGGCAACACATTCTACATTTCAGTACCAAAGATATGATTTTTAAAGCAACTTTCAATGCATTTAAGGTATACATTTGGTCAAATCCTGCATTCCATGGGAACTGAACACATGACCCTGGCATTGCTAGCACCATAAAATTGTTTTTACTTTTGGAGCTACAGGGATGCCTTGAGCTATAATGAAAGTGCCCCTGTTGACAAAACCCTGCTGGTCTCCCGGTCTGGTTTTAGCTTTTGTCAACTTGAGCTGTTTTTATTGATTAATTAAGATCAATTTGTTGTTGCTTTGTTTTACTCTGTTAGCTCTGAGGTCATCTACATGCTAGTATATTAGTAAAAGTTGCCAAAACTATCTTTTAGCATTTATACGTATTACATTTAAATAAAATGATCTCTAGAATGAACATGCCTCACTCTTCCACAATTGTTACCAACCTAGAAATAGCAACATAGAATAGGTTTGACTTTTTGTCTTTAGTTATGAGCAGTATTCTTTTTGTGGAAAAAAAAAAAATGATCTGGGCATTTTTAATATACTGTTCAGTGTAATATAGCTGAAGATGTGATAATCCTAATATGCCAAACTATATAACATGAGCAGTATGCAAACTGGGATTGGAAAACAAACTCAACTGCCCATGACTTAGCCATTTCAGAGCAGTGGTTGAATGCACAGATGAATCTTCCGCTGTGTGATCTCTGGGCAGAGAGCTGGTGCTGATGGATAGAGTGCAGTGTTTGATGGATGGGTGGTGGAGAGAGGGGATGTTCGGCACTGAAGCAGCAATAGGAATCTTGGCATGAGACCTGCTTCTTGCGTGAGCTGGCCTGCACTGCTCTGCGTTAATCTGACCTTGTCTTCTTCCCTGATGCGCCTGTAGGATTAATGCTCGGTTTGCATTTATCCATCTAACCCTCTGCCTCCCTCTTCCTCCCCTACCGCTCTCTCTACCCCCATCATAACACTCAATGCTGTGTCAAATTAGAGAAGGAGACAAAGAGGGTGAAGAGAGGACATATACTGTAATTGCCACCTCATAGAGATGTTTTCCTTTTCCACTTCTCTTGTATTTTTTAACTTTGCAACCTTTAAAAATTGAATTCTTCTGTTGTAATCTAAAAAGCATAGAGTCTCTAGTCATGCTCAGGCACTTTATTAATTACAGAACTTTATCAATCACAACTAAATCACACAATAGCAAAAAAAAAAAAAAAAAAAAAAAAAAAAAAGGACAAGATGCCTGCAAGGATGGGACTTAATAAACTAAATTTAGCCATTGCTGTGTGAGAAATAACAGCCAGATTACAAGAGGATTTTGTTATTTTTAACAGTCTTTTGAAATTATCACATTGTTTTCTACAGGATGATATGTTTTTGACTGAGACAAACTAACTAATACCACAATACATTTCAGAATTCATCTAATCTAAACTAATACTTACCGATGTTTGTTATCACTCTAAAATGATGATGTCATTTCCTGAACAATGATGTAATTGAGAACCTGTTATTTTTGTTAGTTTAAGTGATATTACGAAAGCAAAATTAATTTAAAGACAGTAAATACCTTATACAGTATGTGGTTACAAAACAATATTCCCAAGTTTACGTTTTGTTTGGAGCATTTCAATAGAAGATATTAAAATTTAATAAACGCTCAATATTTCCTTTATAACTGACAGTTTTTATTTATTTATTTACTTGAAGTGCACAGTACCTGAGGACACCAAATGATTTTAATATATTGCACCAAGGTATTTAAACTACAAAAATCTGCTAATTACCTTAAAATGAACTGATAACTACCATAATAATACCAGCGGTGCAGGAGAAAGTCACATAATGAATCAGAGTTCATCATAAGTGGCCAGTACATAAAATATGGTCAGTACATGTCATGAATATAGACAGTGCACAGGTTTATACACACAAAGACAAAGGGGACTTCTATGGTAAATTGCATGGTAATTCATAATTTTTACTTGCAAAAATCATAACATGACAGTTTTTGACAGTAAAATTAGGTACAGTCAAACCAAAATTTATTCAGACACCTTCAACATTTCACACATTATCACGGTTTATTCGCTATAGTTTAGAAAATGATAATAAAATATGACAACAATCCCAGAGTTAAACTGTGTCAGAACAAATTCATCTTGATAATGTCAGATAACAATTAAGTAAAATGTGGTCAGGTCAAAGTTGCTTTTTGTCTATTTTTATCATTTTGCTGGTAGTCCACTGTATTTTTGGGTATAATAAGTCACACTTTACTTTATTTAGCTATCCTCAATTACATAAATGATCTATAGTGTCCTGCATGCACTATTCACTGGTGTCTGAATAATTTTTGGTTTGACTGCATAATGTGATGTTAAACCATTTATAATTTCTTCACCACATGTATTGTAAACTAACATACTTTAACCAATTAACAGGTCTTTACTATAGCAGTTTTTTCTTTAAAAATGTAAACTTTTTTTATATATATTGTAGGAGTGAAACCCTCTTTCTGGTTTACGGTTGATGGTTATGAAACACTATCTATGAAAACTTAAGACACTAGTGGCACAGCCGTGAAGCTTTGTATGTGTGTGTTTCTCTCTCTGTTCCATAAGCAGCATTTCCAGGGGCTTGAAACAGGAAGAGGGGCTGAGGTTACATTTGGGGAGTGCACAAGCAAATGTAGCATCCATAAAACCCACACTGGGTCCCCAAATACTTCCATTATGGATTTATAAACTACAGAAGGAGAGGGGAACGAACTGTTTATTTTAGATGTGACCTTTTTTAAGACTGACCGCAACTTATGACAGAAAAAGGGAAGAAATGACTACAGGAAGCCACAGGCTACCATGTCAAGAAAGATATAAGCACAATAGAGGGAAAGGATTTAAAGTACAGGAGAAAGAAAAAAGACAGGACAGAGCGAGAGAATGAGGGATAGGGTTAAGAGTTTAGCCTCAACTTAGGGTCATTTCTTCACGAGAGGAAGTTTATTAAGAGTGCTTCACGTAGAGAACCATGAGCCTGAGCCATAGCCTGACAAACACACACACACACACACACACACACACACACACACACACACACACACACACACACACACACACACACACAACAGAACAATAGAAACTCAGTACCATTTAAAAAACCTGATCAAATATCATCGGTTCTGCCGTCATGTAACAAGGGTCAATATTATAACTTAATTCCCAAAACCCAGGTCTTTCTGGGGTTGGAGGGTGGTTCAGGTGTTATGGGCTTCGGCAGAAATATGGAGTTCGTTTGTCAGGAGGAATGTGTGGCGATGGGGGTGCAGACAGTCTCGTTAGGTCAGTGCACTGAAGTAGTTTGTTATTTACGGACTGGGATTCCTACGTTTCAGCACTCACCACGTTTTGACTTGCAGACACTCTCTGAACATGCTCACGGAGAAGCCACTGACCTGGAGCCAGTTGCAATACAAGTCTAAGCCTCAGACACCAATATGTGGACTTTAGTCAGGGTAGAGGTCTTTGAGCATATAAAACCAAATTGAAAAATACCTTCTCAGCCAAGTCCTCTGAAGAATGAAACCTTCCTGCCTCATTTGGAGCTCTGCATGGCCTCTACTAATAGTACTTTGGTGCATCTGCTGCAGGGTTGCGTCTATGTAGATTAACACACCACAGACCCCCATTTAGGGAAACAGAGAGGGAGAAATGGAATGCAAACATTTGCTGAGCTCCTTAAACTACACAAGAGAATAGGAAGCATTCATTATAGGGTGACAGTACATACCACTGTTAGGTAGTAAGTAACTAGTATCACCTTTTACACAGTAGTATAGTTTTCTCTCTATACAGTATATATGTCCTGTAGTGCAAATAAACTGCAATGTCTTTGGACACTTGATTGTATGTTAATTGCAGTTGAATGGGAATTTATTTTACATTTGTATTAAATGTAATTAGAGTGCTTTTCACTCACTTATTTAAGACTTAAACACATCTTATGTAGTTTCATAATTATTTTGTTTTAGGGTTAAATTATGCTAAACCAAAATATACTTTAATGTCATTTCTATTGAAACTTGTATGTTGTGTATTTAAGTATTTTTCTAATTATGAATTTGTAATGATTAAGTTGCAACACTACAGTTAAGGTTATAATCAAGTACTTTACATGCATAGGTATGATAGTCAACACATCAAAATGAGTGTCCTAAATTAAAAGAGCAACAAAATATTACTCAAGCATAATGACTTAAATTGTACTATAAAGTGACACTTTTAATTTGAAATTATTATAAAGTGCACTTTTAAAAAGTGTTCTTCAGTGAGTGAATAAAAATATGACACTGTCATGACAGTGTGCTCTTGTTAAGTAAATTTAAGTGTTTAAATAAGTTTGTTAATTTATATTATATTATCTGCAAGTATACTTTTGTAAAAATACACTTTTAAGATTCTTGCTGAGGTAGCATTGAAAAGCCTATTCATTGTAGTCAACTCATTCATTTGATTCATTTGAAATTCTCTTTTCACATTCAACAAAAGAAAGAAAATCAGAGGTTTTGGACAACATGAGGATGAATAAATATTGAAAGAATGGATGGAATATCCCTTTAAGAGTGAAAGTGAAAAAAAGTGAAAGTGACGTGACATACAGCCAAGTATGGTGACCCATACTCAGAATTCATGCTCTGCATTTAACCCATCCAAAGTGCACACACACAGCAGTGAATACACACACACACCGTGAACACACACCCAGAGCAGTGGGTATCATTTATGCTGCGGCGCCTAAGGACAACTCACGGGTTCAGTGTCTTGCTCAAGGACACCTCAGTCGTGGTGTTGCCGGCCCGAGACTCGAACCCACAACCTTAGGGTTAGGAGTTAAACTCTCTGACCACAAGGCCACGACTTCCCCACAAAGAGAATGTTTTCATATAGGCATTCACTTCCACCTTCGGAATCAGATCTGACCACCTGATTGCATGTTTTTAGTGCTTTAAAAGCATGTCTAGTGAAATCAACAGCGTTGCAGTTCTAAAACTCATAAACTTCATCTCCCACGAGCCCTTACTGACATCTCCACAGGTGACATCAGAATGTGCCCATAAAATGTATCTTTCCTGTAAGCCAGGGGACCGTGACCTCAGCTCGACCCTGCTTCTCCCAGTGATTCATGGGAGTTCAGGAGGGATACAAGCGATTCCTCAGATTCCTCTGAGACCAGACACCGACTACAGCAGATCACACACCTCAGGGAGCACCGTAACTCACAGTGTGTGTGTGTGTGTGTGTGTGTGTGTGTGTGTGTGTGTGTGTGTGTGTGTGTGTGTGTGTGTGTGTGAGGCAGAAAGAGTCGGAAGACTATGTAGTCTCACTCTACACCACAGACACATCTGACCGCTAATTCATTGCACTAACATCCCTGACCTCTTCGTGTCTGCTGTTCAAGGTTTCAGATGCAGTGAGAAAGAGTGTGCGTGTTTTACAGTAAGTTCTTGGTGCTCTGTAAATGACTCCCTGTTTAAACGTTGTGTGATCCTGTGGTTGTGTTTAAAACGAAACACATGGCTGTCCTGGAGCAGACTTCTGCCCGGGTGTATCTACATAGACTGCATTCAAAATAAACTAATTTCTTAAACTATTCATTGTTGAATACATTGGCTTGTTTTATATTTCAGTTAAATAAACTACAGTCCAAGAAGCTCTGGAATTCTGCTCTGGAATACTTGTCAGCACATCTGCTGTTTTTTACACATCATTTTTCATAATGACTTTTCCTTTTAAAATTCACACACACACAACCAAACACTCAAAATATGCTGCAACGCCCAGCAACAGCATAAAAAAAAACACTCTGAACAACTTAGCAACTGCATAACAACACCTAGGAAACCGCATAGCAACATGCTATTACACACTCAAATCAACCAAATAACATCATCCTAGCAACCACCCACAACATCCTAGCAACTGCACAGTGACACACTTTAAGACATTCTTAGTAACAACAAACTGTTTCAGATAAACGAACCAGGACACCCAAGTAACAGCATTTTAACACTTTAAAAACTCTCAGAGCGCCATACTAACTGCATAACAATACCCTAGCAACACACTTACAGTAAAACACTCAAGACACCTTAGCGATCAAATATCAATGTATTATTCTCTCTGAAATACTTGATTCTTATTGGTCAGTCATGTCATTCCAAGGTGTGTTATTCCCCGATAACAACCATCATCATTAACAATGCCGAATAAAATACAGCTCAATGTATCTCATTTCAGCTCAAATTATTCCTTGTATAATTAGTTATTTATGTGGCAAGTCCCTGTGTAATAAACAGGTTAATGTAATTATCGCAGAATAAACAACTTTAGGGTAATGGAAGACCCCTCCACTTGGCATCAAGTTCACCCTGTCAATGGATTAATGTACATTATCCCTAACTTAGCAACCACCCATAACACCCTAGCAACTGCACGGTGATACACAATACAGACACTCCTAGTAAGCACAAGTCTTCAAATAAAGACCTAGAACACACTAGCAGATGCAAACTGACACTTTCAAAATACACAGAACACCTTATCAACTGCGTAGAAACACACTTACAACACTCAGTGTCCTAACAACCACCTGTAACACCCTAGAATCTGCATAGCAACACGCTATAAAAAAAAGAAGAAGAAAAAAAAGGGTACAAAATCTGTCACTGGGTCAGTACCTTTTAAAAAGTTACAAATGTGTACCACTGAAGTACTAACATGTACTTTTTAAAGTACTAGTGTGTACCTTTAAGATACCAATATGCCTCATTTTAGGGGTAAATAAGGTACAAAAGTGTTTTTGAAAAGGTATTGCCCCAGTATCAGCACCTTTTTTTTCTGAAAGTGCAACAAACTAAATTCACTCACACCACCTTAAAAACACATTTAAAACACTAGCAACCTTAACACCCTGGAAACCACTCATAACACACTAGAAATCACATTGCAATGCCCTGATAACCACCTACAACATCCTAGCTAGTGGTGAGCTTTGCACATACAACAAACAACACAAATGTGCGAATAGAAGACATATTTTGTGCTTTAAGAGTCAGTTCAGTGTGTGTTTAAGAGTCAAGGATCATCGTGTGTTCATGATCTCACTCCTCAGCTGCATGATCAGTGTTTTGACTCCAGTATTGGTGATGGGTGTTTGGGTGAAGGCTGTAGTGTCTCTGGATCCCTGCAATCAGTCAGACAGTCACACATATTCACACTGACCCTCAGCTTTGGACTCAATGTTTTAACCCAAACACTCCCACTATTTACTTTGGCATCTGCGCCTGAAATAAAACTACAAACTTCAGTATCATTTTTCACAACTCCGCTGTGAATTGTGCGAGTATTTTCATTTGTTCAGGGGTGGGCTGGGTGTGATGAGAATGTGTGTGTGTGTGTGTGTGTGTGTGTGTGTGTGTGTGTGTGTGTGTGGTCATAGTGGCTTCTGCAGTTTCTCACATTATCATACAATATTATTTCTACTTTGTGTTCTGTTATCAAGCAATACTAAAGGCTGTCATTACATCTACACATAACCCCAACTATCTTCTCTCTTTCTCTCTTGAACACAAAACACATCAGGAAAAACTTCATGAGCAAGTAAGTCTCATATTTGTCGCTATATATAAGGTTAAGGTATATAAGGTTCTTTATTGGCATTGATGATTTCATCAAGATCCTTCAACATCCATGGAACCTTTCCATTCTATAAAATGTTCTTCACACTTGAAAAAAAAAAAAAAAAAAGGTTATTTTAAGATCTGTTCACTGAAAGGTGAACAGTTTTAGGGGAGAAGTTTTTACTATCACTAGTTATTCTGTGATTTTATACATTCTAAGGTTTGGCCGTATTGTACTGTCATGCCAACAACACCATTTTGAATTTGAATTTTGAAAAATGAAATGTATATAATGTAATGTAAAACCTGTACCTTAAGGATTCATGAGTATTCTTGAGTATTCACTTTCACTTTATGTCTTCCAGCATGAGTGTGCTCTTAAAAAGTGTGCTTTGTAGTGTCATATTAAACGTTTTACTTTCAATTAAATTTAAAACATTGTTTTAATAACCTTTTGTCATGCTTTCAAGAATTACTTATTTTGATGTGTTGACTAACAAACTAAAGCACATGTAAAGGACTTGATTATAATTTTAACTGTAGTGTGCAATTTGATATTACATTTAAGGTTCATATATTATTAATGAACTGAATTGCAACCATTATTATAAATGTGTAATTACAAATATATTTAAATACATGACAAACAGGTTTCAATAGAAATTACATTAAAGTATATTTTAGTTTACCATAAATGCTTGACAGTGGATTCAGCAATACATTTTAACTATATTTCAAAGAGAAGTAATTATGAAGTTAATGTAAGCAGGTTAAAAAAAAAAGGACATAAGTATATTATTTTTTAATAAGTAGTCTTTTTAAAAGCATGCTAAAGTGTACTTATTTTTTCACAAGGGCATATATATGTTCATATCAACATGAATACACTGGTCTGGACAAATTTTTTTATTATTTTTTTTACTTTCTCAAAACGTGAACTTTACTAATCTCACTTGCACAAAAGATGCAGATCCTGTATCGCTCAAATAGCATCAAAATGCATGGGAACTGCCAACACGGAAATGCAAATCTGCAATAATTTAATAATGAACCAAGGTATGTGGAGACGGAGTCTCTGATGATTCACACTAATCACTCATTCCCATGAGCCACCCTCTCTCTCTAGACAGAAGAAATGGTAGTGTTTGGGAGGGACTTTCACATACAGCTGCATACATTGAGCATCAGGGGGTCTTGTGTGTGTGTGTGTGTTTATTGACCCTCTGTCTCCCCCCTGCTGTTTGGCCCGGCCTGCAGCGCTAATTGAATTCACTGAGAACAAGTGGCCATTAATGAAGCTGATAACGATGTACACAGCAAGAGCAGAGACCAATGAGCCTGACGGACAGACTCCAGCAGCGGACAGCAAGAGAAAACACACAGTCCTGAGGAACCACAGAAGAACTCTACAGAGATACTCTATTGTGCTGTCCGTCTGTGAAGGGAAGCTTTAAAGCAATAAACAATCTAGGCATGCCAAGTGACAGAGACTAAGAAAAAGATAGGAGTTTGTGTTATGTAGTTATTATTTTTCTTAAACACTAGTGGCCAATTTGGAGATGTTAGGCTATTTTGCTTCCATAGCCTGTCGTCTTTCAGACTAATGGATAGAAAACATCCAAAATGCACATGTAAATGTTTATTTTATTACAATGAATCTATTCTGTCTGAATTAAAATGCATATCTTTAAAGGCTGTGAGTTTTTTTGTTTTTTTTTCCACTTCAGCAGCACCTACACACGTCAAACTTACAGTTTTATTCCTATCTTTATTCTGTAGGTTTTTACAAAAGTGTTTGCTTATTTTTTAAAATTTATTTATCTATCTATCAAAAGTAACTTAAAGGAAAGTTTCCTTAAAGGAAAATGAACAATTTGTTATTGTTTTATACAGATAGATGTTCATGCTGCTCTTTTCCATAAATTAAAAGTATATTTATCCACCAGGAACTGAAAAGCTGAAAAAAAAGGACAGAAAAGAAACACAAAGTTTCATTAAAGTTAGTGATCCATACTGTATGGACATAAACGTGTTTCCATTAATCCATTTCCTGCTGTCAATCCACTTTCATTGTCAAAAAAACTTCATTTTTTTTCATAAAAATACTCATATTTTATTAAAACCATATGTAAATTTGTTTGTGTACGTGTATGACTACAAACAACATTCTGTGGTGGTAGGATCACACACACACACACACACACACACACACACACACACACACACACACACACACACACACACACACACACACACTCGGGCTCATCTTTTATATTTGTAACTCAAAATGTGTGAGAGGTTTTGACCTCTGCCCATGGAGATTTTAATATCTGTCTGATCTCTCTCAATGATGTAATATCTATGCAATGCATATTTTAAGACTTCATAAAAGTCCTTTGTGTTTATGTAGGCAGTTTACCGCAGTCAAACTACTCATGAGTGGCCTTATTAAAACTATAAATGTATGAGGACCGAGAGAGCAGTTAGATGGCTGATGCTTTGTGTGTGTGTTATTGTCACAGAGTCAGCAACATCCAAAGCACCAGGTCCCTACACTCCACCCACTCGTTCCCAATCTCCAGAGTTCTGATCACCTGCACCTATGCCAATTAACACACACCATATAAGCCTGCTCACTTCAGTTCACAGTTGTCTGGTCTCATCGTTCACTTGGACACTTACCTCACTACTTTCACATATGGACTTATGTAACGATCTCTTCTGTCTTTAACAAATCTGCATCCAGTTACCTAATTTGGTTCACCACCTCCATTACGTCCAACTTGTTTAAGATAAGACTGTTATTCTATACCATTACCTCTGCCTTGATCCATTTACCATTTACTCAACTCATGTCTGCATTAAACTACCAACCTGCAATAAAACCTATTTTCTGGAACCACCTGTCTGCATTCTTCTGTTCTGTGACAAATATATTGTAAAATGTAAGTTATTGCTGTGATCAAAGTTGAATTTTAAGCATCATTAGCATCAGGCTTCTGTGTCCTATGATCCTTTAGAAATCATTCTAATCTGTCGTTACACAGTTTGACCCTTGACCTTAAAATCTATCTGGGAGCGGGAATGAACAATGCACAGATTGATAACAGGAAGTACATGTATCCTAGTGTCCTCATCTATAATGTCATTCATAAAGACAGCATAGCTGAATTTTTTTAAAGATCCCATAAATTCAAAACTTTCTTGTATTCTTTCCATGTCTACCAACATTTTATCAATATGCTAGTGTATTCCAAAAAAATAAAATAAAATAATAATTGCACAGGTGTATGTTGTTATTTTTTTTTTATTAATTTTTTTTTTTTCAATTAAATGCTTTCTAGAATAAGAACATCATGAAAGATAATTTACTTCCCAAAAATCCTTGCACACTGAGGTTTTCCAAACACAACAAAGAGAATAAATCTCATTCTGTCAGATCCTGAACATCAGTTGAAGAAGTTCAAAGGAAGATGGATTTTGAAATCTATGTGTGAAGGGTCAGGTAAAGGTCTGTCCTTCATAGTCTGAAGTCTCTGCCAAGCACTATGACCCTGTGACCGCAGCGCACTCACACTCACACTAAAAGCCAACAGTATTGGCCTCCCTGCTCTGCTGCGCTGCATCTGTGTTGTGTCTGTAACTCAGAGGTGAGTGGAAAAGGATTCAGGTGCTAATTTGCTGTCTGTCAGAACCAGCAAGTGTAATGAAGCCTCTGTGTCTCTGTCCTTCTAATCAGGTGTCTGGAGAAACTCACACTCTGCCCACTGTAATAACAGATATATCCCTTCATTTAATTTACATCATTTTCAGGAAACTGTTCCCTTTGAGTTCCCATAACATATTATTCATTTAATTAAGTCACTTTTTTTTTTTTTTTTTTGCCAAAGATACATTTTAAATACATTAATTTTATTTAAGTTTATATATATATGTATATATATATATATATATATATATATATATATATATATATATATATATATATATATATATATATATATATATATATATATATATATATGTATATGTATATATGTATATATATATATATATATATATATATATATGTTCACCAAAAAGGGGTAGCTGTGGCCTACTGGTTAAAGGGTTGGACTTGTAACCAGAAGGTCGCAGGTTCGAGTTTCGGTGCTAGCAGGAGTTGTAGGTGGGGGAGGGAGTTAATAAACAGCGCTCTCTTCCACCCTCAATACCCATGGCTGAAGTGCCCTTGAGCAAGGCACTGAACCTCCACTTGCTCCCCGGGCGCTGGATATATAGCTGCCCACTGCTCCGGGTGTGTGTTCACGGTGTGTTCACTTCTCACTGCTGTGTGTGTGCACTTGGATGGGTTAAACGCAGAGCACCAATTCTGAGTATGGGTTACCATACTTGGCAAATGTCACGACTTTCAAAATGGGTTTTCAAATGGGTTGGAAATAATAATAATAAAATTACTGTTCAGTTTTTCTGCCTAAAAATGTAAAATTCAGTTCTATCGTACTTTATGTTTCTTGCCGTCTGTGAAATTTACTAGCAATTTCTGAGTTAAAATTGTTTATACACCATTTTTCTTAGAGTATATTTTACTAAAATTGAAATACCACCATAGTAGCTTATGAGAAAATTGACCATTTGTTTTTGTCTCTCATGTCTTTTTCATATTTGTTATTATTATTATTATTATTATTATTATTATTATTATTATTATTATTACTTTTTTGTTATATAAAATATATCATATTATTTAAAAAAAATAAAAACCTGCTATGTGTACTGCGTTAAGCTAACTGGGACTTGTTAAAGCACTTGCATATCATTGCTCTCTTGTTGATTTTGATTGCATCCATTGTCCTCATTTAAAAGCCACTTTGGATAAAGCTCTGCTAAATGATTAAATGTAAATGTAATGTAAATGTAAATTACATATAAAATAACAATAATAATAATAATACATACTTTTAATAGTTAAAAAAAAACACATACAAATGGCAGTCATATCCAAAATGAGCTCTTATAAAAAACCTAAACTATGAAAATTACATACATAATTTTATTGACATCTAAGAAAAAAGCTTATTACAGTGGTGAAACTATCCTTAAAATCAAAACCTGCTGGTCTGGTCAAAGATATCTTGGCTTGTGTGAGAGGATATGTGTAATATCTGGTCCATTCTTGCCAGCTGATTTCAGTACTCTGATTGCTCAGTGCAGCTGTAGTTGTTGGCTATCATTGACAGAATAACTGATATTGAATGTTATGTCTCTGAGATCTCTGACTCAGTGATGGCAGTTATAACTCTAATTAATTGTGACTTGAGTGAAGACACAGATGTCAGTGAGGAGAACTGAAATGCTGACAGCTCTTCAATCTCATAGTTCTGCAAACATTAGTCCTTAAAATTTGGCGAGACATAATGCAGTAGCCAAACATGTCCATCTCATCATGTGCACATCAACACTTAAAAAATAGTGACAGAATGCAAAAATGTGACAGAATGAAAATAATAATAATAATAATAATAATAATAATAATAAAATAAAAAAATGCATTTGTCTAAAACTTCTACTAAAACTTCTATTAAACTAAAATTCTGTTTTAAAACTTATATATTTGATAAGTTCCTATCTTGTAAATGATATGTTTTAATAGTGTGAAAGCCATCATCTAAACTCGGGCGCAACTCAGGGTTAGGTTTTTGTGAACCATAGTACTTTTCATTATGAAGAGGAATTTACTCTGGACATAATTAAGTCTGCTACAGCTACTTACGCATTATCAAGTCAAGTCACCTTTATTTGTATAGCATTTTATAAAATACTGGGTGTGTCAAAGCAGCTTTACAGTGTCAAACAGAAAAATAGATTGTCAATGATGCAAGTAGACAATAACAGAGTAATTTTTCAGCTAAAGTCAGTTCATTGATGATTCAGTGATGTCTCATCCAGTTCAGCTCTCTTCCAATAGTGTCTGTGCAATCAGTCAAGTGTCCCCAACTAAGCAAGCCAAAAGCAGCAGTGGCAAGTAACCAAAACTTCATCAGTGACAGAAATGAAGAAAAACCATGGGAGAAACCAGGCTCAGTCGGAGGGCCAGTTCTCCTCTGACCAGATGAAACCATCATGGCGTGGTTTAATTCCAGGCTGCAACACAGGTGCAGAGGTCGTGTCTGATTCCCGTGGTCTTGTGCCGATTCGACATTGAGGTGACGAGGTCTTCGCAAGGGATCTGTCTCTAGGGCTCATCTAGTTGACATGATCTCCGCTGACATTCAGAGCTGTAGAGATTGTCTATAGGTGCTGATCCACCATCTGGACTGGACATGGACTGGATCTGGGTGACTACGGTGACCATCTGATCTGGATACAGACTGGATCTGGTGGCTACATTGACCTCAGAATAAGAATGAAAGAGTCCAATATTTGCATAGATGCCATTCATCTAACGATGTAGCAAGTACACCGGATGTTGTGGGAAGTGTTCCCGGTTCCGGTTGACCTAATTAATACAGCCTAACAATCCTTTAAGGGATTTTAATTATAAAAATGTGATAGTGTATTATATGTATGCAAGGTTAAAGAGATGGGTTTTTAATCTAGATTTAAACTAACAGTGTGTCTGCCTCCCGAACAACACTAGGTAGATTGTTCCAGAGTTAAGCGCTAAATAGGAAAAGGATCTGCCGCCCGCAGTGATTTTAATATTCTATGTATTATCAACTGGGCAGAGTTTTGAGATCGCTGCGGACTTGAAGGACTATAATGTGATATGAGCTCGCTCAAGTACCGAGGAGCTAAACCAGGGGTCGGCAAGTAAGTATGGCATCGAGCCAAAAAAAAATTAGCCACTAGCTGGCGGGCCAGAACATAGTCAAAGGATAATTTAAGAAATTAATTGATGAAAAACGCAACTAGAATTGCCTGTGACACACCGTTAAATCCTCTATTAAAAAATTCAATTGAAAAAAAGGAAGAGTATGTGAGTGGTGTGGAGTGTCAACTTAACAAAAAGCCACACTTGTGCGGCGGTGTCCAGAAGAGTATGTGAGTGGAGTGGAGCATTACCAATTTCCCCTCCATGCTCCAAGCATTTAATAATCACTCCTCTCCAGCTCCGCTCCGGTTTCACAATATCCCGCTCCACTCCGTGCTCACTGATATCAGAAACACCGCTCCGTGACTGAAATATTTCAGTATGTTTGAAATACCACAGTTCTGTTCATAACGTATATTTAAAAAAAAATAATAATAACAGGAGAGTGGCTTATTGGAACACTAGTGTGCAAACTTTTTTCCTACCACATGACAAGCTAATAACATGGTTCTCAGCATTAAAAGGTATAATTGCTGCTTTTTGTGGTGTAAATTTTGTTTGCGATGAAAATAACAACACATTTTCGTCAGTTATTTTACCTATGGATCGATGCATTTCTTACAGATTTCTGCTCATTCAAAATCAGATACAGATGAAGTAGCACTGTAAGATCACATTTGTAATGCATTATAGAGAGAGTGATTGCATGTGAATAAGTGTTATTGTACTTGTTTAAATCATGCTTTCAGCTGAAAATATTCAGTAGCACATCTAGAAGGAACAAAGGAATTCCTTGAGAACTATAAATTCCCGCTCATGTCTATTGTCGTCATCACAGACTTGAGTGATCCTTTTCTGTCAAGCTAGCTAAATATGTTTAATGTGAAATCTTGCTAAATATGCAGTTATATCACGGGCCATTGACATGAATTGTACTCGTGATGGAGCAGTGGTGGAGCGCTCTTGGAGCAAGTGAAAACCACAACTCTCCGACTTTTAAAAAATCCACTCCTCGCTCCAGTCAATATCACACCGCTCCACTTTGCGCTCCACTCCGCTCACATACTTTGATTGTGAGTAACTGTTTCTGTCATGACAGATCTATTTCAGAACCAGCTGCTATAAAAAATAACATTAATCTCACTGCGGGCGCGGGCCATATATTATTGCTGGTGGGCCAGTTTTGGCCCGCGGGCCGCCTGTTGCTGAAAACTGAGCTAAATCATTCAAGGATTTAAAGGTCATTAGCAAGATTTTAAAATGTTTTTGATGTTCAATAGGGAGCCAGTGCAGTGTTGACAGAACCGGGCTAATATGGTTGCACAAGTTTATAAAATTCTCTCTGCCCTATAGCAGAGAATGATGGGAATTGTTCCTCAGGGGATCTATAGTGCATTATCTGTTGTGATACTGTGGTTGACAGCTGCATGGTTATAATTTTACATCTAATTTTAATCAATAATCGATCTTGGACGTAAAGAAGTTCATAAAGTCATTACTGCTGTGCTGTTGGGAAATCTCTGTGTCTGTTGATTAATTTAGCCACAGTATTGAATACATGCCTGGGGCTGTGTTTGTTCTCTTCTAAGTGAGATGAAAAAGTAAGTAGATTTAGCGGTTTTTAGAGCTTTTCTATAAGTAGAAGTACTTTGCCGCCATGCAATATGAAATCGTAATCGTCACTCGTAAGAATGAGTGGAAATAGGCGGGAGCTGAGCCTGTGGCTGTTCTATAAGCAAGCATCAATGTCTTGAACTTGATGCGAGCTGCAACCAGTAGCCAGTGCAAGGAGATAAAGAGAGGTGTAACATGGGCTCTTTTGGGCTCGTTGAAGACCAGTCAAGCCGCTGCATTCTGAATCATTTGTAGAGATTTGATTGTGCTTGATGAAAGTTCAGCCAGAAGAGCATTGCAGTAGTCCAGGCTAGAAATGGCAAGGGTCTGGACAAGAAGTTGTGCAGCATGCTCCGTTAGAAAGGGCCTGTGATCATAACATTTACAAAAAGTGCTTTCCTAGAAAAGGACCTGATATTGAATTAGCCAAGCTTTATCATTTGTTTATCCATATTACATCTTTTTTTTTTTTAGTTGTTGAACATCAATTAAATTGTTACACTTAAATTGTTTTGGATGTTTTTTTTTTTTTTTTTTTATTTGCTAGTTCGAGGAACAGACACAGTCTCTATAGTATGATATCTAGGTGAGAATTAACTGAGAATTTACTGACTTCTGTGACGTAAGGCGGCTAGCAGACAGTCGGTTTAGCCAGTCTGTCTGCTTCCTGACCTGGGCCCCGGTTAGTCAAGTACAAACTCTAAGACTATGTGCCACATTTCTAGAGAGAAGACTGGCACCACCCCTGGAGGGATGAAGACCATCTCTTTTCAACAGATCAGGTCTGCCCCAAAAACTCGTCCAATTGCCTATAAAATCTATGTTATTCTGTTATTATTATATATGATATTCATATATTGATATCTATCAGAATGATAAAATATTTTCAAAACATTCAGAGATGCATGCATATAAATTATATTTCATTTCTCAGTCTAGTTCAATTCTTTGAATTTTCTCAACAAGAAATGGTGGTTTTGAAATCACAATCAAAACCTAAAATGAAATTAAAGCTGCAAGCAGCGATGATAGGGCCCTGGCACCTGTGCCACCATGGTGACATTAAGAAAACAAGGCACATTGGGCAATATACATGTACTGTAAGCAGGGAAATTCAGAAGGACCATGTCAAAGTTATATATATTACACTTCCTGTTGCTAGCTGGTGATGCTATGACTATAACCTGTAATCAAACCTGTAAAATCTAGTGCAGACTGGACATTGTATGCTTGAGTTACAACAACTTCCTGTTTCATGGTGGTAATAGCTTACATTGGCACTTAGCTAAGAGTTGCTAACATGTTTTAGCATGTTTAGCACTTGCTGGCATATTTTAATATGTTGCTAGAAGTCTAGAAGTTCATCTCAGTGTAAAATATATAACTTCCTGTTGCCAGTAGGTGGCACTATAACTGAATATTGGCATGTAGATGTGTTCAGGCCAGGACCCAAACATGTGAAGTTTTGGGTAGACTGACATTGTATGCCTTTTGAGGTTTTTTTTGTTTGTTTGTTTTTTTGTCAGTTTATTTGTCAGGTCGCAACGAACAGGCACTTCAATGAAAACTCAAGAACTTCACCTTTTAACATAATGAAGGCCTTTAGATTAGACTGACTAAATATGATGTCGATCGGATTAAATTGCTAAGAGGAGTTTGTTAAAGTCTATGTAAAGCAATGTTAAATGTGTTGAGAGTTTGTCTCACAACAGAAAAATGTGTTAACCAGCCAGCCAAATTTGAATGATAAAAAAAAGCCAAGTAAATAAAATAATTTATTCAAAGTCTTGAATAAATAAGCAGTATTCTTTGGTCTCAAATGCTGGGGGCGTGTCCACTGTCAGAGCCGAAACCACGGCCACTCGCAGGAAAGCTGCCGCTTTGTAAAGTGTTTTTAGTATTTAACATTTATAATGTGTTTAGAAACAATTCTCTGAATTGCCTTTACACGGACATTAAAGTACAATGCCTGAAAATGGAAAAATAAAAAATGGCCTACTGGGTTTAGGATTTTGCTCCAAGAGGCTTTTTTTAGGTATTGACATGTGTCTACCAAATTTCGTACATGCACGAAAAATGTTCAGAGTAGGGCAATTTTTGACCATTTTGCTACAGTGAATTCTGAAAATGTAAATTTCAGATGTAAATTTTCACCACTTCTGACACATGTGCAAAGTTTAATGTGTTTTCAATGTTTAGGCCTTTAAAAATGTGATTCATTTCAGAGGAGAAGACCAAAATTTGTTCTTCTCCTCTGAAATGAATCACATTTTTAAAGGCCTAAACATGGAGCAATTCCAAAAGGGGCTTCGCACCATCAGTCCTCGGGCCGTAACTAAGTACATTACAATCAAATCTTTCTATACTTGATGAAAAAATGGGTATTGAATTGAATGGAGAGACACAGAGAGTAAATTAGTCAGACATGATAACTTATTAATGTGAGATTAAAACACAGTTTCGTCTGTGAGAACTTCACGTAACACATGATCACAAAAGTAAAACATGTATACAGCTGATTAAAGCATTGCATTTATTTATTTTTTCAGTGTGTGTGTGTGTGAAGTTAATTAACCCCTTGTGGTTGCCTTTGGGAGCCTTTAATTACACTCGTCAAATCATAATCCTCACTCTGTGAGTATGTGTGTCCCTTAATCTATGAATAATCCCCTGAAACTCTCAACATGGTCCATAAATACATCGTTTTAACATAAGCTCAGCTCTGTCTATCTTTGTCAAGTCTGTTGAGTTGTATGATGATTTATGCTTCTGATATTTCAGAGATTCTGCATATACTGTATACCAGAGCCATTCATTGTAAAACCAACCTGAACCTTTAGGGAAAGAAGAAGCAATTAAAATTCCATATGTTCTGCAGAATGACTAAATGTAAATGTTAAAAAATAATTCTTCTGTAATGTACAGTATAGTGTAAAATGATCTCTCTCTTTAGTTCTTTGGTGTATTGATTCCCAGTCACTTGAAGTACCTATTATTCTCAGTGATAACTTCATAACTAATAACTTTTTTTTTTCTAGCATTAAACAGCCTTTTTTACAGGAAAGGCGAGAGATGTTGTCCGAGTTTGTTTAGCCGTGTTTTGCTGCACATGTAAAGTCACATCTTGTTTTGATTAAAACCAGCAGAATTTAACTTTGTTCACAGCCCAAAATGGTTCAAGACTAAGGACGAGAATCGCCTTTGATTCAGCAGTAAAACTGGTTGATTTATTGCTCTGGTTGGGTGGTGATATGAGAGCAGATAGCAGGGAGGGCCAAGGCTCATTCACTCCATTTATGACACAGATTGCAAAAATAACATTCTTCCAGTGCTCAGCCACAACATGGGCCATAATTCATGGAGGATGCACAGATCTCTGAGCTCTTGATAAATTGTCGACTGATCAGCACAAATACTACACGAGACAAAAAGACATACTATAACTTTGCCAGTTATAGGCGGTGTCCCAATATCCACTTTCCAAACTGTCATATGTAGGGACTAGTCAACGAGTCCCATGTTTATATTAAATTGATTAATATAATAACCTATTAAACCATCCTTTTAATATATAGGCATTTATAGCCTATAAAGCTTGCCGCAAAGCACTGGAGAAAGTATTGATTGAATTCATAGGGGAAAAAGAAGACATTGTAATTATTTATTACTTAATAATATTAGAAATATATCTCTATACTAGATTATTGATGGGGAGCTGGGCAATTAATAGTGAATATGACCAAAATAGGGTGCCATTATTATTTTTATATGAATAATAAAACCGCTATATAGGCGCATTTCATGTGTTTATGAGGAGTGTGGGAGTATTATCGCGGCTACTGTATGAAATGGAGGCGCCCGCATCATCCCTCACATTTTTTTTTTCTTTTTTTGTTTTTTTTCCTGTGGAAATAATTTTTTTGGATGTGCTTTCTGTCGTCTAATGCAGTCTCCGTGAATGGAGCACGTCACAACAATGAACCGGCTCACAGACAAGAAATAAATCTATATAAATCTCAAATGGAATAGGGTATAAATGCCTTTATATTAAAGGATGGTTTAATAGGTTCTTATATTAATCAATTTAATATAACCATGGGACTAGTTGACTAGGAAAAAAAATCTTTAAAAAAACACAGTAGCAAAAACTAAAATATTTCCAGCACAAACGAAGCACAAACAAACAAGATTATTTGGGGTAAATTTGGAGCATGTGGGGGGCTGAGTGATCTCAAAAATGATCACTAAATATTATTTTAATATCTAAAAGACCGAAGCAGCACAAAAATCAATAAATAAATAAGTAAAAATACAGCACAGACAAAGAAGATTATTTGGGGTAAATTTGGAGCATGACCTCAGAATGATCACTAAAAATATCTAAAAAACCAAAGCATCACAAACAAACATTTTGACGGCACAAATTAAACATAAACAAAGAAGTTTATTTTGGGTGAATTTGGAACATGTGGGGGGTTGAGTGATGTCATCGTCTATAAATCATTATCTAATATTTTAAAAACCAAAGCAGCACAAACAAAAATATTACCGGCACAAACCAGCACAAATGATTGAACCTGTTTTGGGTGAATTTGGAGTATGTGGGGGGGCTGAGTGATGTCATCACCAATAATTCAGTGTCTAATATTTTAAAAACCTAAGCAGCACAAACAAAAATATTACCGGCACAAACCAGCACAAACGAAGCACAAACAAACAAGTCTATTTGGGGTGAATTTGGAGTATGTGGTGGGGCTGAGTGACGTCATCACCAATAATTCAATTTCTAATATTTTAAAAACTAAGCAGCACAAATGAAAATATTACCGGCACAAACCAGCACAAATGAAGCACAAACAAACGAGTCTATTTGGGGTGAATTTGGAGTATGTGGTGGGGCTGAGTGACGTCATCACCAATAATTCAATGTCTAATATTTTAAAAACTAAGCAGCACAAATGAAAATATTACCGGCACAAACCAGCACAAATGAAGCACAAACAAATGAGTCTATTTGGGGTGAATTTGGAGTATGTGGGGGGGCTGAGTTACCTCAGAATGACCTATAAATATTATTTTAATATCTAAAAAACCAAAGCAGCACAAATGAAAATATTACCGGCACGAACCGGCACGAACCAGCACAAACGAAGCACAAACGATTGAACCTGTTTTGGGTGAATTTGGAGTACATGGGGGGCTGAGTGACGTCATCGCCTATAATTCAATGTCTAATATTTTAAAAACCGAGGCAGCACAAACGAAACTTTTACCGGCACAAACCAGCACAAATGAAGCACAAACAAACGAGTCTATTTGGGGTGAATTTGGAGTATGTGGGGGGCTGAGTGACCTCAGAATGACCTATTAATATTATTTTAATATCTAAAAAACCAAAGTGGCACAAACGAATATTTTTATAGCACAAACGGAGCACAAACGATTGAGACTATTTTGCTGACATTTTGCGTTGGGTGGGGGGCCAACGGGCCTGAAAATACAACCTTTTGAAAATGGGTTTTAAATTGCAATAAAAAAAACAAGGGTATCGTCTCGCCTTGAATAAATTATAAAGCATTTTAAGTTGTTTTCATGGCTCCATGTGAACAGGGAACGTTTTGACAACGTTCCTGTCTGTACATAAAAAACACAAAGGAAAAACTTTTTTCATTGTCGTGTAAACATACCCTCAAACAAATATTGTCGTTACCATAAACCCCAATCCAAACCATAAACAACCCATAATATCAGAAAGAAATTATTGTTTGAAAACATTTTCTTCAAACCCCTAATCCCAGTTCGAACTTTAATACCTAACAGAAATGCTGATCTAGGAACATGTGCAATTTGGCAAATCACAATCATTGGACAGCCACATCATGAACCCAGCTACTGCACGATGAATGTTCCTCTTGAAGGTAAATTAAGGATCAATGGAGAACAGCGTGTACAGAACAGAGTGTGTTTCTTCTATACGGAGAGACAGGCAGAATGTGTACGTTTGGGGTTCATTTCCTCAAATACAGAAGCGGTACAACATTTCATCATAGTTGAGATGGTCAGGCTCGTGGGAATTTTTTTGCTGGTTATCGCATCATCAGCACCTGCGGCACAGTGCTGAACATACAGAATTAACCAGGGCGAGTGCAAGAGACACCCTGGCTTTGCGAGTGCAAGAGACACCCTGGCTTTGTGTTCACAAGTAGACAGTTGAAGCTGCCCTAAGCATTTTTTGGAATACCATGCATAAAATGTTCCTACTGCCAGACATATATCACTAAAATAGGTGTCCTGAGAAATCACGCCTGGTCCTCTGACAGCACTGTGCTCTGTAAAAAAAATAAAATAAAAAAAATAAAAAAAATTATATAAATATAATCTGAGCGCATCTCCAACAAGTTAGCTAATCTTGGTATTGCCATTCACTGCCACTCATTTCACACATTCAGGTTTGCTTACATTGGATTTTCTCAAATGTCTTTGGAGGGTTTTGGGGAGAGGACGTGTGGTTGAAGTGATGGAAGGTCTAGTTTAGTGGCTAAATCTGGTGGAAGTTAGCATGATGGCTAATGTTTCATACAGCCGCTCTGAAGGAATTATATGGAATTTTTATACATGTCTTGTTCACAAATTGATTGTTGGTTCTTTTTAAATACTGGTTAGCAAACTACCAAACATTAAAAATCAGGGATTAAAATGAACAGATACTGCATTCCAGAAATCATTAAAATATTTACCAAGTCACGGCTATACTTTAAGAGTTGTGCAGGACAATGTTTCAAATGGAAACAGGAAGGAAAAAGTGCACCAGGAAACACACACACCAGAACACACACATATCTACACAGACCGTGAAATAAAAAAACTTTCTCTCTAAGGACTCCAACTTTGGGCCATGTGTTGGACGTGAAACATTCCAGAAGCGTTAAATGATTCCTGAAGGAAATCCAATCCCCATGCTTCTTTGCAGACCTGCAGCGTGTAGGCTAACCCACCATTCACTGGTTTTCTCTGGTTCAAAGGTGTTTACCATGAAAACCTCCTGTGCCTTTTCCCGCATCCCTTCCTACGTTACAGGTAAATGTCCATAATCGTTTGCGTCTCGGCGTGTGGCAGCAGAAAATCTTTGATGAATGAAGAAACCCCCTGTGAAGGCGACCAGGAAGAGTTTCTGAAAGGCCTTGATAATTCATCAAAGACACATCGATAGACCCTTCAATTCTTCACAGAAGGTCTCACGCACTTAACACACGACTGAAAGGTCTGAACTTTCGACACACTCTTGGAGCAAATGATGCTGGGACAGCCTCTGTGGCAATTTGATGTTGCTGTTTCCTGAGCCGCAGGCCATAAGGAGATTTGATTCAGACCGTGAAAATTTCAAAATTGTCTTGTGACACAGACTCTGGATATTCTCTGAGGGTTTCTCATCTTAGTTCCATCTGTTAGTAGATGACGGTGACTAAATAGATGTGTATGTGCACCTACAGTGAGTAGAAAAGGTTATGTTGTCAGAATCATGCTAGCAGCTTTACACTGGGAGCCTTTAAGATGACATGAACATGACTGGCAGATGCCTGCTGAAGGGACACTCATCAAAACACACCAGTGTCAATCAACACACTCTATTAGTTCTTCCTTTCAGGCCACAATTTGTGTTCTGAAACCTTCATGTCCCTTTGAAGATGATGAAGTTCATCTGAGATAGCTAGTGAATATATTTATATATATCTTGATTCCATTTCTACCAGTTACAGAAAGCACACATTATTCTGACTGGTAAAGTAAGACATTCTGAGTATAAAGTAAACAAATGTTCAGCATTTTAGGATAATATTGTCACAAATCAATTCTCTTGTGAATCAGAGGGTGGCAATGCTTCTAAAAAAAAAAAAAACACCGGACATAGTATGCCATATGGGTACCTTTGACATAATACACTACACCAAAAGTAAGTATGCTTAGATCAGGGGTATACACTCCAGCTCATTGCAGATTTTCAGATTTTCTGAAGACCTTGGTTAATTTGGTTCAGGTGTGGGATCTAATCTCTGCAAGACAGTGGCCCTCCAGGAACAGGTTTGGACACTCCTGACTTACATACTTCCCCCATATGGGCATGACGTTTGATAAGGAGCTGGTCCTCAATAAAACATCATACTCCTCTGAGATGTTTTTCTCTAGATCTGTTTTTAAGCACTGCACCTGAAGACACAATAACAGATCACACAACTATTCCTTATTAAACACACCCGATTCATCTTATTAGCTTGTTAGTGGAGAATACAAACTCTGAAATGGATGGGTTATATAAGGAAGACATCCAAGATATTTAATGTTGATGTGACTCCAGGAATGGGGTTGGGAAAAACTGCTCTAGATGTTGGTACTTGAATACAGGGATTGGCTCCTCTTCAGACACAAGGGCATCAGACACTGTGTTTGGGTGATGGGATCTGGCTTGCAGCCATTATTCCAGTTCTACTGCTCCAAGTTGCTTAATAGTGGTTGAACTCTGGGCTTTGTGCAGGCCAATCAAGTAAATAAGACTCAGTAAACCATTTCTATGTGGACAGGGGTTTGACACTGTACTGTTATTTGGAATGATAATTCTAATGTGTTTTAGGGTTAGGTTTGGCCTAGGGTAAGATTTAGAAAGTATAATAGGAATGTTGTTTCAGAATAAATAAGGATCATATTTGGCAAAGCCAATCCAAATACATTTTAATGTAGACAGTCCAAATATTCAGTGTTGGTTCTGGGAACATAAAAAATGTCCAGTTTTCTTGACGTTAGAGGAATATTTTTAAAAGGCAAGATGTTCCTCAAACATTCTTTCAACTTAATTTTGATTTTAAATTCAAAATTCTAGGAACCTTGATTTGTAACATTCCAAAAATATACAGTTTCCTTAATGTTAGTAGAATGTTATTTAAAGGTTAGTATGATTTTCTTGAAACATTCTTTCAATCATTCAAACACCTGCTGTGAACAAGCACTGAAACAAAGAGACATAAGAACACAAACTACAATTTTCTTCAGCCATAGCCTTAGATGAACTGAAGATAAAAGACATTAAATCTCTCAAGATCTGATTAAATAACTCCACAAACAGCATTACCAGCTTCAGATATTACTAACCTGACTGTCTTTATTTCTGTCACACGTCTACAGAAGTTCTTATTGAGAACTAACAGAGGTTTAGATGTTGATGTCTTATTGAAAATGTTTAGTTTGAGGTCACCATAATGGAGATCAGTGTTTGCTTTAGTTGGGCCTTTGACCCTTGACTGCAGTTGAGTTGCTTCTTTGCAGCAATTGCAAGTGTTTTCAAAATAACATTTTTGCATTGATAAAGGAGAACAACATGTCTGTTTTAATAACAGACAAATTATTACATTAAAGTAGTTTAAATGACTGTTTTTTTTTCTGCTGTTTTCCTTACTTTTATAATAAAAATATTAAACACAAAGTAATAAATAAAAAAAAATCTATGAAACACACAGTATTATTATAATAACTATTATTATTATTATTATTATTATTATTATTATACATTTCAGTTTTTTATGTAAGATTGTCCAAAACATTTTTTTAACACACTTGGCACTCATCATACAAACCTCAACAATGGTGACAAAAATAAATAAATAAATAGCAGCAATGCATGCTGGGAGCCATGAATGGGTTTTGTATGCTGACATGAAGCATGTTACCATTGTTGTGTTTCAAAAACATTTGAAATGTCGATGCCGAATGCCGGATGTTGATGTCTGTGAGTGTATTAATGACACAAAACATGTTTTAAACAAAAAGTTAACTGACAGTGTTATTTATAGAGTAACCGACATCAACATTAAGCATCTAAAGTGTTGCAAATTATTTCTTTTCACATTGGTGGAGTTTTATATAGCTTAATAACATTTCAATTCCTTAAGACTGCAAGTACAGAAACTACTGTCATTTAAACTACTTAACCCTCTGGAGTCTAAGGGTATTTTTGGGGCCTGGAGAAGTTTTGTCATGCCCTGACATTTGTGCTTTTTTCAGTTTCTTATAAATATCTAAATGGCTAAAGTCTAACTGTAATCAGCACAAACTGGGCTATAATAATATGTGAGCAGCATGTATGTACATGATTGTGTTTTTGAGAAAAAAAAATGTTATGCGTGGTTAGTGAAAAACTAAAAATGTTAAATCACTTGAATAAGGCAATAAAACACATATAGAAAATTGGTTCCCGGGACTTTTGATAACTGGAGCTTGAAGCCTAGAATTTTTTTTCTAAATGATGTGAAAATCATGTTGTTTACTCACTTACAGAAAACAATATATTGATTTAAATTTTCTAAGACACTTTTTGTTGGTAAAAGTCATATGCGAGTAGGCGTCAACTATCATGAATTCACACCTGAGAAGACAAAGGCCTGCATAATGAGCTGCATAATGAGCCATTCAGTCAATTGTGTGACTGAGAGGGATGAGTTAGAAGAAAGAATGTGAGGACAAAATAAATGTATATAATTTTATGTTTGTAGTTTATTTAGAATTTATTTAATTATCCCACAACATAATTTAATATTCACTTGTGAGTGCAGTTAAACAGTTTATTAGGAACAATCAAAGCTGACTTTCAAATTGAATTTTTTGCATGATTACTCCAGTCACACAATCCTTCAGAAATCCTTTTAACAATCTTATTTTCTACAAAAAAACAAACAAACAAACAAAAAACATTTATTGTTATTATTATCATTATTATTATTATTATTATTATTATTATTATTATTAATGTTGAAAAGAGCTGAGAATATTTTTTTTCAGGTTTTTTAGGGGGGATAAATTGAAAGAACAGCATTGTTTATTACATTTGTTACAGTTGCATTTATTGGTACATTTATATTATTTACATCAAGCTTTTGAATGGTATAGTAGTGTATATTGTTATTGAAACTTCATAATATTTCACTTGATTATACATTTAGTCAGTCTTTGGAAAAAGTCTAACTAGTAAAATGTTTACACGTTATGTGAAAACTAGTACAAGTATATAAATAAATAAGAGACTTACTCATGTTTATGATCTCTGCTGAATAAAGTGCTTCATTCTTTTTTTCTGAAAATCCAAATCTCAAATCCTCAACCACATCACATCTTTTTGGGGTGGATTATGTCTTATTCCTCTCATCGCGAAGCAAACAGTAAAATAAAAAAAACTTGAAGAACAGTCTCACTGCGTTGTCTTCTGTTGTGTGGGCGTATTCAAGCCGCGCGCTTCAGTGAAACATTATCATCTCAAAAGCGCGTTCAGCGCGGGGGCGTGATCGCATTAGAAGATAATGAAGGGAGACGTGAAAAACGGACATCGCGTTGTTTTCATATGGATTACTTTATCACAGAATATTTGTTTTCGGCAGCACTTATTTAGTTTAAAAGTAGACATGTCAGGCTTTCTATAGATATCTCTCTCATGTCTCTGTGTTGAGTATTCACTGAGTTACAGTTCATTTTAATGACGTGTTTGTAACTGAAGATCAGCGCAGACAAAGGCTGCAGACAGCACTCCTTGTTTGTTATCTTTATTTTATAAATGCACAAAGTTTTGTGGTTATTATGTCTGTATACAAAAAACGTAGACCCTTTACAGATTCGATTGATGTATTGCTCTTATCTGTACGATCAAAACTGAAAGTGTAATTTAAGTTCTTTTCGGGGTTATCAGGAGAAAATACCCCAAAACGCGTATACGCGTTAATCGACTCCAGAGGGTTAATGTAATCATTTGTCTGTTATTAAAACACATGTTGATCTGCTTTATCAATGCAGAAATGTTTTCTGAAAACACCTGCAATTGTTGAAAAACAAGCAACTCAACAAAATCAAGGGTCAAGAGCCCAAATAAAGCTGATCCCCATGACGGTGACCTCAAATGAAACATTTTCAATAAGACATCAACATCTAAAACTTCTGTAGACGTGTGACAGAAGTAAAGTCAGTCTGATTAGTAATAACTGAAGCTGGTAATGCTGTTTGTGGAGTTGTTTAATCACATCTTGCGAGATTTAATGTATTTTATCTTTAGTTCATCTTAGGCTGTGGCTGAAGAAAATTGTAGTTTGTGTTCTTATGTCTCTGTCTTTCAGCGCTTGTTCACAGCAGATGTTTGAATGATTGAAAGAATGTTTCAGGAACATCATACTAACCTTTAAATAACATTCTACTAACATTGAGGAAACTGGATATTTTTATGTTTTTGGAATGTTACAAATCAAGGTTCCTAGAATGTTGAATTTTAAATCAAAATTAAGTTGAAAGAATGCTTGAGAAACATCATAACTTTTAAAAACGTTCCTCTAACTTCAAGAAAACTGGACATTTTTTATGTTCCCAGAAACAACACTGAATATTTGGAGAATGTTCTTATAACAAAACTCTGTTAGATGGGACAGGACTGTTATCAGTCCCACAGTGGAACATTAAACCATACATGCACCGACTTGGCCGGATTGGCACGGAATGGAACAGTTAAACCATGAGAACAGTTTGACTCAATGGTGGAGAATCGACTTAAATGTTCAATTTATCCATGGAAAAGTGTTATATGTATTCTGATTTATTTCCGTGCATTCTAAAACTGACTCCTCTGATGTCAATGCATTGAAATACATTCAAATTTATTTTTAACTTCGGGTGCTCTCCAGATTTCCTGGTCTTGTTCTGATTTGGGAGGAAATGGTGTCAGGTTTGAGTGTTTTTACAGAATGTGTTAAGGAAGTTTTACAGAGCTTGTCTGGCACCCTCTGGCCATGTCACTAGAGCCCCACACATCACTAACATACACACACCACTCACTGACGTGCTCATAAGTGCAGGTGTTTGTTTTTAATTGGCTAGTTAGCTGAGAGACATGTCTTACCTGACTGCTTACCGCTGGTGCGTATCTCATTGTGATGAAGAGCCGGTGGAGCCTGTCAGGACTCAGGGCCTGACACACACAATTTGATGTGGCACTTTGTCAGCAATTAGCCTAGATTTAGTGTCTTCATGTTGGCACCCTGACAGGATTGTTAGGAAATGTCACTGACCTCTATTTTTTTTGGAGCAAGTCACTGGTTTTCATGGGGTTTCCAGTGGGTGGAGTTCACAAATCAGTTGAAAATCTAAAGACATTCCTTTCCAAATATGGAAAGGTAAAATGACATCACTGGAAAATGTTGACATGAGAGAGCTCTCTGTTCTTCTTAAATAGATTGTGAATTGATGTTTACCTAACCATCAGACTAACTTCATTTTAAGGTATGTCCGTTATGCTGAAGCTGAATGATATTTAAGCTTATCTAATGCTTGTGGATATGGTGGTAAAGGTTTGTGTCATGGTCATGTTTGATGTATTTTGCACATTCAGTATTGTATGGGATGTATTGTTGTAAGAGGATGAAGTAGAATCCAGTATCCAGTGTCATCTTGACACTCTGGTGTGGCGTTACAGTGACACATCATTTACACAAAGAAGTACAGTGTGTTTTCCATGTTTATTTTTCCTCTGATATGATTCAGGTGATGTTTCAAAGCCATATTGTTTTCATCAGCTCCTGAAAACCTTCTGTGTCTGAATAGTGAATTCATAGAGAACAGGATGTTTGTCTCTTTTATTTTTATAGATGCTGTGTTGGTGTTACTGAGGCAGTGGATCTGTTCTTTCTTGCTGTCCACCATATAGGAAATATATAGGATATAGGTTCTCTTCATGTGAAGATATAAACAATACATTTTAATTTTGTATTATTATTTTTTTATTATTATTATTAGTACTGTACTGTAATGAAGTGTATCCCTATATTTCTCTCACTTTTCTTGGAGTCTTGGGTGGACTTTTTCACTATGGGATATTTTATATTTTGACTGCATACAAAAAACACTTTTTTTTTCAAAAACTGTTTGAAAATCGGACAAAAAGGCAAAGGTACAAGACTGTGTAATTAATGGCTTTTATGAGAGAAAGAGATACAATCCTTTTAAGCTGCAAATGACAGTACTAAATTAAAATCGCAGATAAATGCAGAAATGTAAAGTTGTTGACCTTCATATTTTACATTTATTGCTATACAGTACACCTGGATCAACACCTATTGATACTAATTCCTGACACAACAGTTATCTCACTTTCAGCTCAAGCCCATGAGTGATTGCGTCCTTCTCCTTTATAGAAAGGAACCTACAGCTGTTCCCCGTGTGTTACTGCCATTTATAAAAAGACATGAAATCACCCATTTTATACATTTATAGACAGCACAAGCTCTTGTCCACAGTCCAGTGACACTCATAAACACAGACTGACCCTCACTACACTTTTACAATGCAACCCAATCACTCACACCAGGATGCCAAGAACCACCTCACTCATATCCCAAAGACTCTGACAAATGCATGACATTTATGGTTTGAGTCTGGATCCTGCCTTTGGAAATTTATAGTATTATATTGTAAAATTGATAGCTTTGATTGTAAATTTTGATTGGATGAGCCTATTGCAAATGTACCTTTGAGCACTTTTTTTCTATTAATGTGCCAAATTAAACATCTTGTCAACCGTAAACAGATTCAGTTTGGCTATCAAATTGTATTACTTGGCAAATTTTGACCAAATAGCATTTGTTGGGTTACTTTATAGAGCATTACATCAACCTGTTGCCTAAAAATTAAACTGTATTACAATTTAGGTAAAGTTTTATGTTGAAGAAAAAAGCTTCAAGCTACAGAAGGCTTGCTTCATAAAGACAACACCTTAACTAAGTTCAGCTAAGCATGCGTGCCAGAGCCTCTGTCTCAATTTCACTGCACCTTACATGGAAAACTCTTTTTCTGTCTAAATCCATCAGACCTTACACTGACCCTTTATTTTGCATGTTAAACATTAACACATTTGCATGGCTGCATAACTGAAAAGGAATGAAAATTATGGTTCACACTACGGTCTACAGCTTCTGAAAGAAATGTGTGAGGCAAAAGAATCTGATTCTTCACATTATAGCCCACAAAACTTCACATTTTATTGTTTGTTGTTGTAACATAATCTGCTTGTTTTTTGTTTTTTTTTGTTTTTTTTTTTAAGTTCATTTAGCATTACTATTTTCCAAGGCAGTTACTACTGCTTTACTATTGCTAGAGCATTGCAGCTCAGGATCTGGAACAATGAACATGAGCAGGGCACTATTTTCTTAGTTCTGGTCTGGATGTGACTCACATTCATGTGCTATGCATTGAGCATTAAAGGAATAGTTCAGCAAAAATGTTTTATAGGTTGACAGGGATTAATGGGGAGTTAGATGATCAGCAAATGAAGCAAGCTCATTTAAAAGGAATGCATAGTTGATATATAAAAAAAAATGGATGACTAATAATTTCCTACTGCTAAATTCTGAAAAGAAAGAAAAAAAATAAATAAATATTGAGGTTTTAATTATTGGACCAAAAACGCCTGCATGTAATAACCTAAAACACTGTCTAACACTTGATGGCTGCTCTGTTAATTCTTCATCATCAGTTAGGAATTCAGGTGTGCTATTTGACAGAAATCTTTCCTTTGAAAAGCATGTTTTTAGCATTGTAAAACCTAATTTTTCTATCTTAAAAATATATCTAAATTACAACCTATGCTCTCAGTGTCGAATGTAGAAACGTTAATTCATGTGTTCATGACCTCAAAGTTAGATTATTGTAATGCTTTATTGGTTGGTTGTTCTGCACTCTTAATAAACAAACTCCAGCTGGTCCAAAATGCAGCAGCTAGAGTTCTTACTAGAACCAGGAAATATTGACCATATTAGCCTGGTTCTGTCAACACTGCACTGGCACCCTATTGAACATCATATACATTTTAAAATATTGCTAATTACTTATAAAGCCCTGAATGGTTTAGCTCAGGTGTGTCAAACTCAATTCCTGGAGGGCCGGAGCTCTGCAGAGTTTTGTTCCAACCCTGCTCCAACACACATACCATGTAGTTTTCAAATAAGCCTGAAAGACTTGATTAGTTAGATCAGGTGTGTTTAATTAGGGTTGAATCTAAACTCTGCAGGGCTCCGGCCCTCCAGGAACTGAGACTGACACCCGGGTTTAGCTCCTCAATACTTGAGCGAGCTCATATCACACTCCTTCACATTATCTCAAAACTCTGGCCATTTGATAATACCTAGAATATCAAAATCAACTGCGGGCGGCAAATCCTTTTCCTATTTAGTGCGCAAGCTCTGGAATAATCTACCTAGCTTTGTTTGGGAGGCAGACACACTCTGTCAGTTTAAAACTAGATTAAAGACCCATCTCTTTAACCTTGCATACACATAACACACTATCACATTTCTATCATTTAAATTTGTTATAGGATTGTTAGGCTGCATTAATTAGGTAAACCAGAACCGGGAACACTTCCTATAACACCCGATGTACTCGCTACATCGTAAGAAGAATGGCATCTGTTTCATTCTTATTTTGAGGTTACCTTAGCCACCCAGATCCAGATCAGATCAGCACCTAGAGATGACCTCTACAGCCCTGAATGTACGCGGAGACCATGTCAACTAGCGTCCTAGAGACAGAACCCCTGCGAAGACCTCGTCACTTTGATGACCATCGGCACAAGACCACAGGAACCAGACGAGTCTAATCAGTATTGTATTAAGCGCTATACAAATAAAGGTGACTTAACTTGACTTAAACTTCTGTCTTCTCCATATAAGTACAGCATAGATGTTTATATATATATTATTGTTATTATTATTATTATTATTATTATCATTAATTATTATTATTATTTCAATTGATGTATGTGGCACATCACCACAGTCACATCAGATATGATCTGTAAGTTTTTTTTTTTTTTTGGTTCATATATCAGATATGGAAGAAATTATTCACCCTGAACTGATGATAGTAAGAAGACAAGAATATGAGATATGATAGGGGCGCATGGCAAGATGCTCAGGTTTCTGTGGGTGGGAATCCCCTGTTTCAAATCAAGCTGAATTCGCTGATGGTGGACTTGATCAAAACAGTCTTCAACAAAGGACTGCTGTTATCTCACTGCCGAAAATGACATTCTGCAGTCGCCAAGATGCAGTCACAGTACATGTCTATGATATATGCTGAACTGTGAGTATTTTTAACCATTGTTTACACAAATGTAGTCATTTGTTGTTAATTGGGCCACACTTGGGCACAATGTATGTTTGTTGTTACATGCATGCAAATAGTGATTATTAGTTCCCTTTCAGTCGGTCAATCTCAACGTCACGTCAGTGACCGACTAATTGGGATATCACTTCGATAGACCAATCTACTTCGAGTGTAAACTAAATGAGCCAATGCACATTGGCATGCAATTTTTGCATCCAGCTGCCACTGATCACAGCGTGAGTATTAGAAGGCAGCAGATGCAATGCATACCAGCTTTTCGCTTCGAATCCGAGCGACAGTATCGTTCTGCTTACCTCAACTGTACCTACAGTGAACTGCGAGTTCAGCACGCTCTGGGAAACATCCTGTTTTGGCGAGACGGTATTTCAGCGGCGGTCATTCCTGTGTCGAGTGGATTGCACACTTCAGGCTGCACTTCCCCCTGTTGTGTTGCAAGCAGCCATCTCCCCTGTGCGCCTCAGCACTAAAAGAGCATTTCCTAAGAGAGAATTTCCTCTAAAAGAGCTCCACGGGTGCGTCTTTATAAAGACGACGGATCGTACTTATAAGGATTCTGTTTCGCCCGTGCGTTTCGGGATGCGATCGTTACCTGGCACCGGGTGATGGTCACGATCGCTGCCTCACATGTCTGGGCGTCAAGAACACTGAGGTGGCTTTCGTGGATGCGTCATATTCTCACAGCGGGAAGATGACCATCTCAGAGCTGCGAACCATGCTCCGCTACCTTCAGGGAGGCCGAGTCACACTGCCTCTGATGCGATCTAGGGCTCGTTCTGGCGGACAGACAAGAACCACTTCCGGCAGTAGCGCAGGTGGTTTGAGGGTCACAGTGGTGGCAAACCCCGCAGGGAACCAACCCTCTGGGGACCACCACTCCTCTTGCACCTCTGATCCAGTGGAGCAGCCCACGGAACGCGCTGGGCCCTCTTCAAGGAGTGTACCAGCGGTATCCAGTGGGCCTCCCCTGACCAGATGTCGATCTCAGCACCCTCGATGGCGGTGCAGCGAAGGGGTATTCAGGAATCCCGTCAATGGAGCAGGCAGTAGCGATGCGATTGTGTCCTAAGTCTGCCTCCTCCTGGTGTGTAGACTCAGTGCTTCCTTCCCGGGCCTGTAGGCACTCGTCTGGTCTGACCGGCAGTGCCTATGCGGCTTGCAGGGAAGCTGCTTCCGTCTTACACGCCATGGCGTTACTGCAGGTGCACCAGGCTAAGGCACTGAAGGACCTGCATGAGGGTGGTTACAATCCAGAAGTTCTGAAAGAACTCCGAACCGCCACTGACCTCACGCTCACGAGTTCCATGGATCGTGCGATGTCCACGCTTGTGGTCCAGGAGCGCCATCTTTGGCTGTGTTTGGCAGACATGAGGGACACCGACAAGGTCCGGTTCCTCAATGCCCCTTTCTCCCAGACCGGCCTCTTCGGCGACGCAGTAGAGAGCTTTGCCCAGAAGTTCTCGGCCACCCAGAAGCAGACTGAGGCGATCCGACAGATAGGCTCCTGGGGCATATGGTGGCTGCAGCAGCACTTACACCACTCGGCCTGTTACATATGAGACCGCTCCAGCACTGGCTTTATGGCCGAGTCCCAAGGTGGGCATGGAAGCGTGGCACTCACTGGGTCCAAGTTACACTGGCCTGTCGCCAAACCCTCACCCCGTGGTCAGATCTTGCATTTCTCCAGGCAGGGGTGCCCCTACAGCAGATCTCCAGGCATGCTGTGGTTTACACGGATGCCTCCACCACCGGCTGGGGGGCCACGTACAACGGGCATTCAGTCTCAGGGGTTTGGACGGGCCCACAGCTGCAGTGGCACATCAATTGCCTAGAGTTGTTAGCAGTGCACCTTGCCTTGAACCGTCTCAAAGGTCGCTTATGAGGCAAGGATGTGCTGGTCCAAATGGACAACACAGTGACCGTTGCGTACATCAACCAACAAGGTGGTCTGCACTCTCGTCGCATGTCACAACTCGCCCGCCACCTCCTCTGCCATTCACATTCCGGGCCTGCTCAACTGTACAGCCGACGAGCTGTCTCGAGCAATGCTCCTGGGAGAATGGCGACTCCATCCCCTGACGGTCAAGCTGATTTGGAGATGATTCGGAGCCGCTCAGGTAGACCTGTTTGCTTCTCCAGAGACCTCTCACTGCCTGACCGAGGGAACTCTTGGCACAGATGCACTGGCACACAGCTGGCAGCGGGGCCTACACAAATATGCATTTCCCCCAGTGAGCCTTCTCGCACAGACACTGTGCAAAGTCTGGGAGGACGAGGAGCAAGTCTTGCTAGTGGCGCCATATTGGCCCACTCAGAGCTGGTTCCCTGAACTAGTGCTCCTCGCGACAGCCCCTCCTTGGCCGATTCCTCTGAGGAAGGATCTACTGACTCAGAGACAGGGCACCGTTTGGCACCCGCATCCAGACCTTTGGAAACTCCATGTCTGGTCCCTGGATGGGACGCAGAGGTTCTAGGTGACCCACCCCCAGGAGGTAGTGAACACCATCACTTCGGCAAGAGCACCGTCTACGAGACACGCTTACGCCTTGAAGAGGAACCTGTTTGTCGAGTGGTGTTCTTCTCGCCGAGAAGACCCCCGAATATGCCCGATTGCAGTCGTGCTTTCCTTTCTGCAGCAAGGGCTGGAGCGAAGGCTGTCTCCCTCCACCCTCAATGTCCAGGTTGCTGCTATTGCTGCGTACCATGACCCCGTGAATGGGAAGTCTTTAGGTAAGCATGACCTTGTCATCAGGTTCGTTAGAGTGGCCAGGAGTTTAAATCCTTCCCGGCCACCCTCCATACCCGCTTGGGACCTGACTCTGGTGCTGAAATCACTACAGCAGGGCCCGTTCGAGCCTTTGCATTCAGTTGAGCCAAAGTTTCTTTCATTGAAAACTCTGCTCCTGCTTGCATTGGCCTTCATCAAGAGGGTAGAGGACCTGCTCGCATTTTTGGTTGAAGATTCGTGCCTAGATTTTGGGCCGGCTGACTCCAAAGTAATCCTGAGGCACCGGCCCGGCTATGTACCCAAGGTTCCCACTACACCCTTCAAAGACCAAGTGGTGAACCTGAAAGCGCTGCCCCTGGAGGAGGCAGACCCAGCCCTGGCTTTGCTCTGTCCCGTCCGAGCATTGAGATGCTATGTAGACCGGACACAAAGCTTCAGGACCTCAGACCAGCTCTTTGTCTGTTATGGAGGCCGGCAGAAGGGGAATGCCTTCTCTAAGCAGAGGATTGCCCACTGGATTGTGGATGCCATAACCCTGGCTTATCAGGCACAGGGTGTGCCCTGCCCGTTCAGGTTGCGAGCTCACTCAACTACACGTGTTGCATCCTCCTGGGCGCAGGCTCGTGGCGCCTCGCTGACAGATATTTGTAGAGCTGCGGGCTGGGCGACCCCTAACACGTTCGCTAGGTTCTATAGCCTTCGTGTAGAGCCGGTATCCTCCTGTGTTCTCACCTCAAACGGGCAGTGGCACCGAGAGGCCCTGGTTAGTGTCGGCTTGCTAAAACTGCTCCAGAGTGTCCTTACTGTAGACCCTGTTGAGATCCTCCATCACCCTAGGCAGCTGGACGCGGCGGAACATCCGGCGCCAGGCCTTCATGAAGAATCCGTGAGAACCGTGGAAGGCTGGGTTCCATTTTGAGAACTAAGTGGTACTCGTATGCGTATAGTCCACGGTATAGCCTTAGAGCCCATGTTTCCCCAGCAGACTTCTGCCTTTCCAAGAGGGTTTGAATCACCTCACATTTCTCCATATACACCTAAACTGATGCATTTGTATTTGCTTCCGAAAACTCCTTCGGGAAGCATGGGGCTTCCGCAGCGTCCCTGTTCCAAGTGTAACGGGTACGTTTTCCCAGTGTTATCCAATCTCACCCAGTGAGGTATTGCTTTGACAATGGTGAGTGGAACTACTTGTTCCGAGCGTCGGCCTACACCTAATAGGGGCACAGGCGGCTCGCACAGGGCAAAGGAAGGGGCAGCACCCATGGCGCTTTGGTAGGGATCCCAATTAGTTGGTCACCAATGTGACGTCGAGAGTGACCAACTGAAAGGGAATGTCTTGGTTACGTATGGTAACCCTCTTTCCCTGAAGGAGGAAACGGAGATGTCCCGTCTAGTCGCCATGGTTGCTGTACCGCAGCTGAGCGGCCGGGTCGCCGGCTCGGCTCCTCAGCGAAAACCTGGTATGCATTGCACCTGCTGCCTTCTTATACTCACACTGTGATCAGCGGCAGCTGGATGCAATAATTGCATGCCAATTATCACATTCAACTCAAACAGCATAAATTTGCAGTATATTCCTGGCAACTATTGTCAGTACTTTATTTATTTTTTAAAAATATTTACATAATTTCTACAATAGTGTTCTTTTCTTTTATTTTATTTTCTTTCTTTCTTTCTTTCTTTCTTTCTTTTGGTCTCTTTAAATTATTTGTTTTGTAATGTGCAACATATGCATTCTTTATGCATTCATTATTTTGTGGGATAATTAAATATATTCTAAATAAACTACAAACATAAAAATATATACATTTATTTTGTCCTCACATTCTTTCTTGTAACTCTTCCCTCTAAGTCACACACCTGACTGAAAGGCTCAGTATGCAGCTCAATATGCGGGCCTTTGTCTTCTCAGGTGTGAATCACACAAATATTCATGATAGTTGATGCCTACTAGCATATGCCCTTTACAAAAAAAAAGTGTCTTAGAAAATTTAAATCAATCTGTTGTTTTCTGTGAGAGAGTAAACAAGATGATTTTCACATCATTCTGAAGCAAAAATTCTATGCTACAAGCTCCATGTTTGACAGTCTTGTGAACAAATGTTCTGTATGTGTTTTATGACCTTATTTCAGTGACTTCAAAATTGTAGTTTTTCACTAACCATGCATAAACGTTGTTTTCTCAAAAACACAACCATGTACATACATGTTATTTACATATTATTGTAGCCCAGTTTGTACTGATCACAGTGTTTTCAGACTTTAGCCATGTATATGTTTAGAAGCAACTGAAAAAGCACAAAAGTCAGGGCATGTCAAAACTTCTCCAGGCCCCCAAAACCCCCTAGACCTCAGAGGGTTAAAGTTATGTATGCTGATTAAGCATTTTTTAGTTTTTTTATGCTAATTCTTCATATCTGTGTGTCACACACACACACACACACACACACACACACACACACACACACACACACACACACAAATACAAATACACACACACACACACACACACACACACACACATATATATATATAGTGCTAATGCACTATATCTATTACAAAATTAATTCAGACTAAATAAGGCTCAAGTTCTGTTTAAGTCACTATATTTATATAATGGATATGATAATGAACAGGTTCTGTTGTTGCAGATGCAATCAGGTGCTTAAAACGACTTGATGACAAACCTGCCAGAAAAGGAAAATAGATTAAGTAATTCAAGTTCTGATGTGGTTCACTGCAAAACACTCATCAAGAAAAAGTTCAGTAGTCCAGGTCACCTTAATACCTATCCATCACTACACACTCTATTCAAACTGGCGAAATGCCTCTTGCACATATTTCTGTTCAATTACTGTTACTTTGCACATCAAACAGAACACAAAAAATGTTAATAAAAGAAAGAAACAGACTTCACCACATTCCGGCAGCGTGCCTCACTCCGAACAAACTTCACACACCTTCCTTTCTCTGTTTCCAACCTGTTCTCTCTTTCCATGGCCAGCACTCAGGGAGACGCACATAAAAGAGCCGCCTATAAAAGAGAGCTAATCTCCCAGTTCTTAAAACACGCTGTGTTTATTTTTACAATCTGCAGCTGCACCTCCCCAGCGCTGCCAGTTACGTGTGCTTACATGCATGCATGTGCTTGTGTGTGTGTGTGTGTGTGTGTGTGTGTGTGTGTGGAAAGTGTTCTGGAGTTGAAATTGAGAAGAAATGTAAGAACATATGATGGAGAAAAGAGAAGGAGACCTTTATTATTCTCCTGAGAGGTATTAGATTTTCACAGTTTCTCAGGCCTTCACAAAATCTGCAGTTTAGGCACTAAAAAGAAAACTCAGCGTGCAAACCAAACCACTGAACAGCATTTGCAGTGTTAACATTTGAAGAAAAAAAAAAAACAGCTTAATGAAGTCTTTACTGGTCTTACCTTGTTTGAGTTTCTTACCACGGCATTAAAGTACAAAAAAAACTACTTTTCTGAACACAACGGCTGAACGAGTGACATTTCTCTCTTTTGAGCTACTGGGGCAAATGAGAACAAAAAATATATTTGTTGTAGTCTCCCTTTCACCACTATAGAAGCTTACACAACTATGACAATGACTATAAAAAAGAGTCCAGTGATTAAATCCCCTCTAAACTAGCAAAACAGACCAACTAACCAACTTGGACAGGCTGTGAGATCAACTAACCACCATCAGGAAATCACTGAGGAAAACTTGTGTCCTGGGATTGTGAATTAGGGTGATTGTTCTCCAAAGGTCAGGAATCATGAACTCATATGTGGAGTGAGAGTCAGGGTTGAGCTCTATGGCCCATATTATGAGGTCCCACCCTGAAATGCGGCCTGACCCTTAAACTCTTCTGGATTGACACCTGCTCAGCCGTCTACTCAACCCTCTATGAGTTCAACAGGGTTTTCCTGGCCAGCGTTCAGGGACTCTAATAAAAGGCTGACTCCTTGAAGAACATCTGCAAGAAGATTAAAGTTCATTAGTTCATTAGATTAAAGTTCAATTGCTCTTGGTCTACCTCTTCTCCCAAAATGTCACTAGTACAATATACAAGTGAAAATAGTTAACAAAAAAATTTACCATCGTAGTCGCACCTCTGCTATTCAAATTGCTGTTTTATTCAAATGGAGCAGAGATGAACTGTCATAGATGTGTCTATAAAATCTCAATATGTCTACACTGGGACATGAATATTGTTCCGTCATGCCATAACAGTTTTAAGCTGTCTACACTGAACGAGTCAAAGAGAAAGTTTCTAATCCATTTGTCCTGTTGTCGGAAGTATGCACAAGCATGTGGAGTACAGCAGAAACAACACAATCTCAGGGCAATTTGTAACTATTTTACATTTTGACAAATTAATAGATGATTCGAATGAATTTGTACAATGTCATTTGTAAATTTTTGTATAGCTAACGCTTTAGTGATGGTTATGCGTAGGGGTGGGGTTATGGGTGGACCTCCACGCTTTTTCCTAAAAATCATACTTTTTCATATATTCATAGATTGTTTAACTTTTTCATACATTCATAGATTGTTTTAACATTTATACTTGTTTAACAAGATTCTCCTCAAATTGTTGTCATGACATAAAATTTTACAACAGAAGACGACAATTTAATTTATTGTCTGATATGCTGCCCTTTGTGGCAACACGGATAATGCAGTTCATACTTGCCTACTTGAAACTCTACAGAGCACAACAACATGAAATCAAACTCACATTGATAGAAGGACTTGTGCCCACATACTTGCATAGAGTGTGTTTCAGGTCTTTTCATCCAGAAGACAAGGGGCACCCCTCCCTTTATCTGTCCTGAATTTGATCTCCTGTAATATTTTCTCATTTTCTACTCCCACCATCTCCTTATTCTTTCATTCTAGTCCTGTTCTTTATTGCTCTGCGGAACGACAGATGTAGTCTGATTATCTGTGCATTTGCATGTGTACTGCACTAAACTTTCCATGATTCAGTTTGTGAGAGATTGTAGTGTGTGTGTGCATGTGTGAAGGAAAACGAGTACTTGAGTTGAGGATGCATGGATGAATGCACTATATGCTGGAATTGATGTGTGTGCGTGTGCGTGTGCGTGCGTGCATGCATTTGTGTGTGTGTGTGTGTGTGTGTGTGTGTGTGTGTGTGTGTGTGTGTGTGTGTGTGTGTGTGTGTGTGTGTGTGTGTGTGTGTGTGATTAATGTGTATTGTCCAGTATGAAGTCTCTGGGTTCTTTTATCAGGAGTTCAGTAGGGCAAGTGGAGTCTCTAGCACATGTTTATGGTTCACCAGAACAGATAACACAATCATCACACTGTTGTCACGGTCAACTCACACACACATAAACTTCACACCTCATACATCACCATTACTCACCATGCCTTGGGAATGGAAGTGTGATTATGAGAGTCACCTGTGTGAGTAGCTATACACACAGTTTGATATGTTTGTAGCTTTGTAGTTGCTTCATATCTGTTTATGTGAGTGTCAAACCTAGCTGTATTCTGCAGCCAAATGAGCTGAAAATTGTCCCCAGGAAAGGTTTCTTTTAGGGTTTGCAGGTGGCAATACTTTGAAAAGCAATGTGTGTGTATGCAGTTGTAGATTATACTATCTGCCAAAACCAGCTATAATCTTTAATTAAATTTAATCAAACTGAAAATAATCTCTTTCTTCTTCACTCAGCTCACCTCTCCACTTTCTTGTTTAATGTACCATGTTGGGTAAATCATCCACTGAGATTCTGAGATTAGCAGTAGGACCACACACACAGGTCATCATTGGTCCCCTTACAAAAAGTGTACTCCATGTTCATTTTATTATGCAAAATTAAAGTCTATAAGGTACAAGTATAGTTTATGTTTTAGTATAATAAAATGAATTTAATATTAGTAGACTTGTTAAGTACTGTATACTATTTTAGTACTTCTTGGTACTGAATTGGCCGACTTTTAGTTTATAAACATATTCTTTTATGTGTACTTTAAATATAATGGTAGTAGACTTTGAGTACACAACTAGTTTTTATTTTCTACAGCACCTATGAAAGGGTTGCATTGAAGAGCTGCCAATAAAATGTTCAAATGATCAAATGTTCAGGTTTCTGTGTGGGTTAAGTGGGCAGTCATGGCCCCCTTGTAAGTATAAGCCAAGTATACTTGGGTATAAATTTGTTAACAATATCTCTGATAAGTACATGAAATGTAGATTAAGAGTATACTGTATTATTTTTAGTTTAAACTAAATAATAGCATAGTTGAATAAACTTTTTTTGTAAGGGTCAGCTTGCTTTATTTGAAATACTGTATTGATTGATTATTATTTTGTTCTTCTTCTGGTGAACAGTATGGCTATACTGGTCTAAGTTGCTCTTTCCAACAGTGCACACACAGAACCACATGTTGGCTTGTGTTTTCAAAGACTGTTGACTCTCATTGGACAGAGTCTCCAGTCTTCCCCACTTTTCAAACACAATTAAGCCTGATCCATATAAACACACTACGGATGGCCCAATCCATCGCATCCACATGGTCCAATGTGCTTCTCATCTAAAACTAGCACGGATCTCATTTCAATCCTTAAAACCTCCAGAAACCCTCTCAGATTTGCAAATAAATATTAGGGACCATGAACTGTGGTTGATGTCCGTGGGTGTTTGTTTGCAGAGTTCGGTGTCCCTTTATCATGCACACGAGGGGTTTGGTTAAATAGTTGCATTTGGAAAATGAGCCACTATTAAATCCAATGACAACCATTAAAGCAGCACTAGCTATTAGCATGCATGTATGGCTAGTGGTAGCACTTGTTCACACAAACAAGTGCTTGAACAAACAGCTTGTCAGGTTTCTTGTCTTTGCATTCTCCCCTTCATTGCTTCTTGAACACCGTTGAGACTTTGGCTGAGATTGCAACCACCTGTTCTTGTGGCCTTTCTAACCGCCCTACTCCCTGCATCTCCACATGCCACACTTTTTGTAATTTTGGACTAAATTCATTTATATGTTGCGATAATTGTCCCAAATTGTTTCTTTAAAGGAGATTGAAGTGTTCAGGACATCTGGCTGACACATGTCCTGCATCCTTGAGGCGAGCCATGCTTCCAAACGCTTATGAGAGGGCAACTTTGTACCCAGCGGGAAATTTGTTCTTGCCCCCTTTGGGGCAAATCAGCAGCGAGCATGGTCAATCTCTTTCAGTTTGGATTGTGACACTTTGACCCTGGTTAGATGATAAACATTGCATGGAACCATGGCCCCCCCTCAGATCTACAACGTGCTGCCATTTCAGGAATGAGGGTTCTGGGATAACTCAACCTGTTGACCCTGATGGTGAAAGTAAGGCGCTAATACCCTCAGTGGGAATTGTGAAGTTTCTCCACAGGGAATAGGTGTCCTGCACTCCATTCTTTTCAAACACAATTAGGCATGATCCATCTAAACATGGCACACATGACGCAATCCGTCCTGTCCACATGGTCCAGGTCTGTTGATCCTTGAAGGAGAATATAAGGAGCTAATGGTGAAGTCTCACTGCATGGAATGGATGTCTGGACCTGCAGTGCAAGCTTGAGGAATGTACAGAAGCTCTCTGGATTTCCCCGTCTGATTATACATTCCTCATGAGACCTGCCTCTGACATTGAGACAACCATTTTTATAAGATTTGGCTCACACATACACCAATAAATAGTGTATTGCTATAAGGCAGAACAAGCGTGGACATGCAAAAGTCAGGATTTTTCACATTAACATATAATTATGTGTGTGTACACCACAAACCCACCTACATGCACATTTACGACTACACACATGATCCAGAAGCCGCTATACAATCATTTACCAAGTCTGAATGAAAAGAAAGTAAATATGAAGAGCTAGAAAAACACACATGCACACTGGCCTCCTTTTCTGCTCTCTGACATACACTCAAATGCTAATAAAACACTCACTCACAGGTTTGTTTTTTGTGCTGCTGTGTGAGTGTAATGTCTCACTCCTCTCTGAGTGGCTGTCAGTCACTGGGTTATTTATCCTTCACTGATTCTCGCTCACCATCTGGGAATTCTGCTCTGATTTTCTTTCCTGCATCACCTGCAGTGTTCTATCCTTCCCACTTATCTCTTCCTCTATTTTTTTTTTTCTCTCTCAGTAATTTCAGACATCAATAATTAATGGAGATTATAAATGAATGGGTTGGTTGGTTGGCTGGATGGATGGATGGATGAAGAGATGGATGCATGCATGTTGGAAAGATTAATTAATGGAGATTATGAATGAATAAGTGAGTGGATTGATAGGTGGATGGATGGATGGATGAAGAGGTGGATGGATGTTGAATGGATTAATTAATAGAAATTATGAATGAATGGGTTGATGGATGGGTGGATGAATGCATGCATGCAAGCATGTTGGATGGATTAATGGAGATTATGAATTAATGTTTGGATGGATGGATGGATGGATGGATGCATGCATGCATGCATGCATGTTGGATGGATTAATTAATGGAGATGAATGAATGAATGAATGAATGAATGAATGAATGAATGAATGAATGAATGAATGAATGAATGAATGAACGAATTAATTGTTGGGTGGATTAATGGAGATTATGAATGAATGGGTTGATGAATGGATGCATGCATGTTGGATGGATTAATTAATGGATCTTATGAATGAATGAGTTGATAGATGGATGGATGGATGGATGGATGGATGAATGGGTGAATAGATTAAATAATGGAGATTATGAGTGATGGGTTGATGATGGATGGATGGGTGGGTGGATAAATGCATGCATGTTGGATGGATTAATTAATGTAGATTATGAATGAATGGGTTGATGGATGGATCAATTGGTTGATTAAAGGACAGATAGATGGATAGATGAATACACCATCAAATAGATGGATGAGTGGGTACTGAGGTGTTGATGAATTGTGAATATTTTGATGCAAAGATGGAAGGATCTATGTGTTATGGATGGGTCAATCAAATGGATGAATGACAGAAGTAAGAATGGTAATGCGTGGATGGATGATGATGGATAATGAATTATTGATAAATCTTTGGATAGATGGACAAATAGATATACAGATGGATGATGATGAATGTATAGATTGATAGATCTGCTGTGTCTCTCTGATTTGTGAATGTGACTCATTTGAGGTCACCAACCAGTATCAAAGTCATGACGTAGAGCACAATCTCACACACATCTCTCCTTTAAACCTCAGATCAGTTCATGTTAGTCAGTTCCCTCTCACTCCTCAACCTGTTTCTAATGAAACTCAATCCGCCACACTAAAGAGAATTAAGATTACGCCTCAAACCTGACAGCATGTGTGTGTGTGTGTGTGTGTGTGTGTGTGTGTGTGTGTGTGTGTGTGTGTGTCTGTGTGATCTTAAGTAAAACATTTTTTTATCCAAAGCACAACCCCAAACAACCCTGGTCTCTGTTTATATCTGACTCCAAACAGGTGGGTGAATGAAAGCCAAGAACTTTACACAAGATCTCTCGAGTTACCAGTTGTTTTTAAAAATGCTATGACATCAACATAAATTACAGTTAGGAGACACAGGCCTCCCCAAGTGAGGCATCAGTGGTACATGGGGCTACCGGAGCAACTGCGACCCTTTGAAGATGAGAAAGTATTTTTTTTAAATCTGTTAAACGAACACTAATCCTGAGCAAATGTTCTCCGTAGTACTCAGCGCTGATGACTTACTGAGAGCTCAGGGCGCACATAAAAAGAAGCAAAATAAAAAAGAGTGAAGCAATACATTCATTGTCTGCATATAAGTTATGACTTTTCAGCAGACTGGAGAGGAAGCCTTATAACTTCATTTAAAACATGCTTTTGTTACTGTTGAAAATAACATTTGCAGTGAGAAAGAAAATAAGGGTTGCTGGGAAATGAAACATCTCTCACTATTATAAATCACAGAAATGTTTCCTTTTTCTCAAGAACGGAAATGTATGGTGCCACATTATTGCTGCCCACTCCAATGTAAATACAATGTAAATGGAGAAATTAACACAATGCAAACCTATACATGACGACTGTAGAATTACCCAGATCACTGAGGCAAAACTGCAGCCAAAGCGTGTCAGATTCTGTTTCCTGTGGTTCTACATTTGAATAACTTACATTTTAAATGATGCACACTTAAAACCACTCTTTTGAGAAGGACACTCATAAGGAAAACACACAAATGACATTCACTTATAGCATCAAGGAGTAGCTGTCTGTGTGAGAAAATTAAAAGGAAAGAATTGGAAATACAGACAGAAAAAAGAGAAAGTTACAGAAAAGGAGAGTTTAAGAGGACCCAGGAGTGAACCCTGTGGAACATCTTGCCTCATATACATAAAATAATAATTAATGTAATCTCTTTAGATGATATACTGTATTATGTATACTCAACAATATCTCAAACTGTGCTCCAATTTGACCAGATACCAAAGTCTATAGTCCAAAATTTTAATATGAACTCTAATAATATGTTATTTAATATGTTCCTCTTCAGAATCTTTCAAGAATTGCTGTACAGTATATGCAAATTGTAATACCTCTATACTCTTACTATATGTAACAATAGATTAATTCATGTCTTCTTTTTTTATCTCTCCTTATAAGAAACTGAGACAATGTTAATACTTCAAAGAAACACAAAGTGAGAGATTTCAGTGAAGTCCCTTGAGCAAAGAAAGAGCAATTCTGAGCACTAATATTTCCTCTGGGTAAAGGAGAAAAAAGTTTAATTGAGCCACAGATGGATTTAGTGTGTGTGTGTGTGTGTGTGTGTGTGTGTGTGTGTGTGTGTGTGTGTGTGTGTGTGTGTGTGTTAGTAAATGTTTGTGTAAGTGTGTAGTGAGATCCTATCACACTAAACACCGCATGGCTCAATGGAGCAGTTCAGAGAGCAGATGAGCGGGTGATGAAGGAAAAGTTTAAAGAAGTTCCTGTGTTTGAAAAAGAGATATATACAGGTGATCTGCATACAGTACATATATAACACTCAGATATGCACATGAATCCTATCTCTTTCCTTGTTTGAAATGGAATGCTATGCCATACTGTTTTTGGAAGAATGTAGTATGTTGTACAAATACAGTGGACAGTATCCTTTTTTTTTATGGAATACTGAGATGACCTAAACGTTTGCTAAATCTTACAGTATTCAACAGAGAGCAATGTATGAGTTACTTTATCCCACAATGAAATGTGCTGACCTAACTTTCCATTTGCAGTGTGACTGTCATTTTATTATTATTTTCTATTATTATAGTATTTATTTTTTATATTTTGAATTAACGTTTATTTGTTTTTCATTTTAATTTTAGTTTAACTTTTAATTTGAAAGTTATGTGCTTTTTTCATTTTTATTTTTTTTTACAAAGATTTCTATTTAGTTTATTTATTTTTCTATTTCAGCTTTAGCAATTTTAGTACTTAAATATTCCTTATTTTCCTTTATGTTTTTTAAGTTCTAATATTTAGATTTTTATTTCAGCTTTATTTAAATTAATGATTTTTTTTAATAGCTTTAGTTAACAGTAACAGTAACAACACTGGTGATAACTGAACTGCAAGGTATTATTTAGAGGTATTATTTAATTATTATGTATTTAATTATCAATTTTTATTATTTCTTAATTTCACACACACACACACACACACACACACACACACACACACACACACATGTACAGTATACATGCACACATTTATGTATGTATGAATGCGTGTATACATTTTACTCATAATTGAAAAAAAAAAAAAGTGAAACCAGATTTATTACGAATAAGATCCCCATACACAGTTATGAATTTAAAACTGTACTGTGCAGTATGCAGTATTTAGTTCCTAACAAAGCCTCTGTCTTCCATACAGAATTATGTCAGGTTCCAGTCTGAGCAGTGACTAACAAGAAGGGTGATAAACCAAAAAAGAAAGAAAGAAAGAAAGAAAGAAAGAAAGAAAGAAAAAGAAAATATTGTAAGTGTCTCCTTACAGAAAGAAAGATTCTTTCATTCAGTCTTAGTGATTCACATGATGGTCTATCCCGCTGATTTCCCAGCATTCACAGCAGTTACAAAACACAGAATGAACCTGATATTTACACATTGTCATGTCTGTCCCATTGGACACAGTCCCTTTCAGCCCAATGTCCTGATGCAGCCCAGATCTAGCCTAGATTCACACTGATGTGGTCACGTCAGATCGTGACAAGATGTTTTTATCAGGTTGGGCTGTAAGTGTGTGACATGTGCTCTTCTCTGACTCATGGTGCAGGCACTGTAGTCAGCCAGGACTGGTATATATATGTATATAAAACATTTTTAAAATAGATCTCTTATGATCACCAAACATTTATTAAATCAAAAATACAGTAAACACAGTAATGTTGTGAAATATTATTACAATTTAAAATAGAAGCCCGTTTCTCCCACTGTAATTTGCAACATTTATTTGTTTACATCTTGCAATTCTTTTTTTTTCAGGATTGCGAGATATAAAGTTTGATCAGAATTACATAACATAAAGTCACAATTGCGAGTTATAAAGTCAGATTTGTAAGATATAAACTCACAATTGTAAGAAAAAAGTATTTTTTAATCTTGTGTTTTTCTATGCCCCCCCCCCATTTTAGTACATTTTATAATGTAATTCATTCCTGTGACCAAATCTGAATTTTCAGTTTCATTACTCACATAATCCTTCAGAAATCATTCTAATATACTAAATTTATTTCTATCAATTCAATGCATCCTTTATTAATAAAAGTATGTATCACATAATACGTACATACATCATTATTTTTCTGTATCCTAAAAACTTGGACTGAAAATTTTTATCATCACAGGCTTAACAGAAGAAGAGAAGCATTGAGAGATGTTTCCGCTGGTTCAGAATCACCTGTCCTTCCATTTGTTTGAGCAGATGCAGTTTATAAAGTGACCTGTTTACTGTAGGCAAAGACACAGCATCGTGTTTGTATGAGTGTTTTTTGGCTCAGCTCAAGGGGTGTAGCCTTGAGACAGACATGGACACAGAGTTCTTGTCCCACACCAGAGAAAATGAGAAATGTGTGTGTGTGTGTGTGTGTGTGTGTGTGTGTGCGTGCGTGCGCACACAAACTCTGATGGCCACATATGAATTGTGATTTCCTGTCTGACAGATATGTGTTGTGGTATATTAGCACAGCACCAAATACGCACTGACACCAAGGCCATTGATTTTGTTGAGTGTGTGTGTGTGTATGTCCACATGCATATGTGTGGTCCAGCAGGTTCAGTGTGACTAATTGAGGGGTCTCAGACAAGTACTCTGTTTCCCCCCTTTTCAGAAACACACATGTACACATACACTAGAGGGTATTATCTTTGAATCCATCCATCAAGGGGGAAGATGATTATGCACAGTTTTAGCAACAATGAGTGACACAAAAGGGGCTGTCTATGTGAGAAAATAAAAATAAATGGAAATAAAGACAGAAAGGAAAAATGTGACAGAGAAAATGAGAATTTAAGAGAACCCAGGAGCTAACCCTGTGGAACACCTCACCTCAAACACACAAAATAAGAAATAACAACATCTTTTCAGATTCTAAATGATAATGGTTATTCCAGTGTAGTTGATATGAAATACATACTACAAATTTAGGATGAAGGCTTGGTTTAGGATTAGTTGCATTTATTGATAGGTCCATTTGGTTTGAGTTTTTTTTTTTTTTTTTTTTTTTCTACCAAAGGTTTTAGTCTTTGTTTGTTTGTGAGTCTGGGAAATAAGATGAAGCCACTAAGACAAACGTCACAAGGCCCTTCTTTTTTCTGTATTAAAAATGTCTCTAAAATGTCATTAATGTAAATATTTTTTCATTATCTAAGAGTAGCATTAGATGGCTTTAACAATATAAAGAATTTTGAGAACTTTTTTTTTCTAGATTTTTGATCACACTTTGTTTCAAGGTCCAATTTTCACTATTAACAAACTATTATTTTTGCCTCAATAAACACCTAATTTTCTTCTTATTAATAGTTAGTAAGATAGTTGTTACGTTTACTTATAGGGTAGGGTTAAGGGATTTAAAATATGGTCATGCAGAATAAGGCATTAAAGAGATACTCCACCCCAAAATAAAAATGTTGTCATTAATCACTTACCCCCATGACGTTGCAAACCCGTAAAAACTTCAGAACACAATTTAAGATATTTTGGATGAAAACCGGGAGGCCTGTGACTGTCCCATAGACTGCCAAATAAATAACAGTGCCAAGGTCCATAAAAGGTATGAAAGTCATCGTCAGAATACTCCATCTGCCATCAGGCGTGCAATCTAGGTTATATGAAGCAATGGGAACACTTTTTGTAAGTGAAGAAAACAAAAATAAGATGCAAGGATGCGCTGTTTCTACGTGTATTGAGCTTTGATTTGAAAAAAAAAAACAGCGCATCCTTGTGGCGGAGCTGATACAGAAGAGCATACGGTGATATGGAGCGACACAGAGGAGACTGTTGACAAAGTAATAAAAGTCATTATTTTTGTTTTCTTCGCTTACCAAAAGTGTTCCCGCCGCTTCATAAGTGATTAATGCCAAAATTTTCATTTTGGGGTGGAGTATGCCTTTAATATGTGCTTTATTTACTAATATACAGCCAATATGCTAGTAATATGCAATCTAGTTAATAGTGAGAATTGGTCCTTAAAATAAAGTGTTACCAATTTTTTTTTTTTTTTTTTTTACACAAACCTCATTGACTGCTAAAGGTAGCTAATGTGTTTTGTAGTAAGTCCAAAAATTGATCAAAAACATTAAAAAGTAACTGAAATCACACATCATCAATCAATCCATCACAGAACACAGCAACAAAATCCAAAAAAAAATAAAAATCTTTCTTTCTTTCTTTTTACCTTTTATGTAAAAAATGACCGTAATCAAGAAGATAAGAAGAAAATCTTCATAGCCCTTGAAACATAATGAAACAAAATGTTAACACAAACACATTTTAGTGTAATCTTTTAGTTTAAATGTAATTGTTTATTTTGTTATAATTTCCTGTAATCTTTTTTACTGTATGAAAATACATGTCTTCCATTCATACTCCAACTGGGTTCTTTCACTGAAATGCAATTCCCATCATTCCCTGTATGTTTTTCTGTCAGCATTCGCCTGCAGAGTGAGGACAGGTCAGTGTGTGTGCATGTGCGGGAGAGTGTGTGAAAGGCTATATGTTTATGCACGTGTGTGTCAAGTGCGAAAAGATTTGTGGTGGAGTACTAATATATTTTGAGGTGTTTGTGATGTGTGTACTGACAGACCTAAAGGTTTTGCACCACACCGTGCTGATGTGTCTCCATTTCTCCTTCTTGACTTTACCAGTCATATTATAAATTCAATCAACATGTTTCTATCATTTCCCTCTTTTTGAATTCCATTTTGATACTTTAAACACACTCTCTCTCTCTCTCTCTCTCTCTCTCTCTCTCTCTCTCTCTCTCTCTCTCTCTCTCTCTCTGTCTTTCCTTATTGTGGAAAAATGTTGTGAAATGTGCTTGTAGGTTTAGGATAAACCGCCCTGCATTTGCTGGAGACATACCAAATGATTGGAATTTAATGGCTGCTCTTTGGAGTTGGATTCTCCTCAGAATGGGAATGTCGGGCTCTCCAGCAACCACTAATAATTCTCATCAGAGCGGTGGGGTGGCCACATGTCCTCGCAGCCTCTCGATCCCTCCCTCATTCAGCTTTCTGACAAGGGTATTATGGAGAAAACTCCAATATGCTCTGTTTTCTTTTGCAGAAGGATGAAATCATGGAATTCTGACTCATTCCAAGCATGGAATTCTTGGGTTGGCCTGGCAACCCAAGACATAAGAGATAAAACTAGGGCTGTCAAATGATTAATCACGATTAATCACATCCAAAATAAAAGTTTTGTTTACATAATATATGTGTGTATACTGTGTATATTTATTATGTATATATAAATACACACACATGCATGTATATATTTAAGAAGAATATGTTATGTTTATATATTAAATATATTTATATATAATATAAAATATAAGAATATAAATATATAAATGTATATACATGTAAATATTTTCTCTATATATAATTTATGTGTGTGTATTTATATATACATAATAAATATACCCTGTACACATACATATATTATGTAAACAAAACTTTTATTTTGGATGTGATTAATCGTGATTAATCATTTGACAGCCCTAGATAAAACATGACAAATTCAAATAACTTACTCAAATCTGCCTAGTTCATAAAAAAACAGTAATCAAGCTTCCACCTCTTTATGAGACAAAAAATGGATCTGAATGAGAAAAAAAAAATTCACAAATTTCCCCGATTGTTGGCTAGACACGAAGGCACTATAAAATCACACAGCAATAGGAAAACGTTAGGATAAATGTTTGCTTTGGCTTGACATAGAGCCATGGAGAAAATGCCTTTAGAATGGTTTGGATGAAGGACACTAGCAGTGTGTGTTCTCAATGTCTCTGCTGATGTAATTGTCTTAGCAGACATGATTGAAGCAATATTTTTATTTGGAAAGATCTGAGGAGAAGAAAGATGATGTGGAGGTAATAAGGACACCTGAGAACTATAGCTTTCATTCAGCTGTTACTTTATGTCTGATCACAATCCACAAACGCACACACAGTTCTACTGAGTAACCATATGAGGTTTTCTGGTACAAGGGACTCTACTATCTCAGCTGTAAACATGTCATCCAACACATCACCCTGTTAAAAAAATACAAATAAATGGAAATAAAGACAGAAAAGGAGAAATGTGACAGAGAAAAAGAGAATTTAAGAAAACCCAGGAGCTAACCCTGTGGAACACCTCACCTTAAACACATAAAATAAGAAATAACATATTTTCAGATTCTAAATGATAATTGTTATTCCAGTGCACTTCTTATAAAGAACATACTTAATACATATTTAGGATTAAGGCTTGGTTTAGGATTAGTAGCATTTATTAATAGGTCTATTTGCTTTGAGTTTTTTTTTTTTTTGTTTGTTTGTTTTTTGTTTTTTTAGCTGGGCATTACCTCTTACCAAAGGTTTTAGTCTTTGTTTGTTTGTGAGTCTTGGAAATAAGACAATGCCACTAAGACATCATTCTGTATTAGAGAACTCAGACAAACATCACGAGGGCCTTCTTTTTGTCCTGTATTAATTTTTTTTTACACTAGCAGTGTGTGTTCTCTATGTCTCTGCTGATGTAATTGTCCTAGCAGGTATGATTGAAGCAGTTTTTTTTTTATCTTTTTGGAAAGTTCTGAGGAGGAGAAATTTGATGTGGAGGTAATAAGGAGACCTGAGAACTATAGCTTTCATTCAGCTGTTACTTTGTCTGATCACAATCCACAAACGCACGCACAGTTCTACTGAGTAACCAGATGAGGTTCACGGGTATGAGGGACTCTACTATCTCAGCTGTAAACATGTCATCCAACCCATCAACCGGTTTAACTCAACAAATACCCAACAAGATTTTGCAATTGAGTTTTATATAATTGCGGAAAATAAGTTCTGTGACCAACCAAATGTTCTGATTCTTATACATTTTGTTAAATTAACTTGGCTTTTATTAATTTTGACACCTAAATACCATCATATACAAAGTAAAAAGCTAATCACAGTCCAGAAATGAACTACACCATATTAAAATGTTGCCACCATTAAACTTCAGACAACTCTTTCAGTCTATATGTGTAAAATTTTCTCTCAAATCTTGTGTTAGAACAGTTTTCAAGAGCATGATTATAAACACAATGAGGCAGCAAAAGCAACTGTTGAGTAGATGAGTTTATCTGTTTGACGTGATGATGTTTAAGGTCCCCGACAAACAATGTAGTCCCATTTAGACACGTGTTCAAGAATATTAAAAACCTTTAAAATCATAAGGGAGTGTTGGTATTTTATGTTGTAGAATTAATTGTAAAAAATATCTTGAGCTTAAATGTGTGAACCACAGGCCTTATTTCAGGCATTTAACCAAAAAAATAAATAAATAAAAAATATACTAAAAAAAAAAAAAAAAAAACATTTAAAAAAAAACTCATTGACTTCAGGATAAAGGAAGTGGAAGTGTTCAAATGCAAATTGTTTCATATACTGTAAAAAAAAATTGCCAGGAATTTACAGGATTAAAGAGTATTTTTTTACATATATAAGTGTTGTCGGAAATTTGCTGTGAAATCAATGCATGCTGGGTCATTTTCTTACAAATGACTGTGAATGAACAGCAGAATGATGCTAACATCACAGTATTTTACTGTGTATTCACATTATAAAGTTGTCTTTAACTGTGCCACTGTGAGAAATTTTGTTGTTTACTACTCTAATTTGTTTTGAAGTCACCATACTGGTGACTGTTGACCCCATTTGTTTGGGCTCGTTGACCTTGCATGTTCATATTCAAATTTCTGATCTAGTCATATCAGAAGTCTGACCAGTGAAAACATTTGTTAAAATGATAACAAGCTACAATATGAAATAAGCCAACTACTTAATTTTTAAGATAGTCAAACTATTCTTTATTATATAGAATTATTTAAGCATTAAGATTAATAACTTATTTCATATTCATAACTTTTTGTGGATTGATCTTTTACAATAGTGAAGCAACTGCTGAGGTTCGTATTTGAAAGATGTGACATCAATAATGGTAACACTCAACAAATAAAAATAACACTTACAAAATAAACCAAAAACAAAAACGTGAACCAAAAACAATTTCAATAGCACAAATAAAAACCAGCAAGAATTTAAATAAAATTCTTCAACATGATCTATTCATGCTGCATTGCATGCTGGGTGCCTTTAAAGAACATATGCACTGTAGAAACAGAAAGACGCTGTTTGTTTACAAGAAATTTCTGAGAGAGCAGTTAGATACAAGAGAAGTGCCCCTGTGAAATTACTGTGAAAGTATTGCAATTATTAACCTGGAATACACTGTAATTTCACACTTAAGTTGTTAACATTGTAGTCTTGGCCTACACAAATACCTCATCCCTGCAGCATCTCCACCCAGGAAAGTTTTTTTTGTGGGCAGCAAATTCTGAAATTAGGCTAAGTTATCTGTTTTAGGTCAGAGAAAGAGAGAGAGAGACAGAGAGAAATTTTAGTGATAAGATTAAAAAAGCTTTTAAAATGGTAGCAAGAATAATGTGATAAAACAGACCAATATTCAATAAATAAATTAAATACTTCATGAAAAAAAATAAATAAATAAACAAACAATTAATCTGTGTAATTGTTCTCTTTCTCTTGGGTCAGCAAATAATAATAATAATAAAAGTGTTGGTTAAAGATACAAGATACAAAAAACAATTTTTCTAAAATATTTAATCTGAACTATTACCCATTATAAAATAGCACTTATTAAAGAACTTATTTTAAAGAACCTGTTAAAATAGACCAATATTAAGTCAATAAACTAACTGACTGAATCATCAGTGTTATTGTTCTCTCTTTTACACCAGCAAATTCTTCTAAAAATTAAACAATGTGATAAATTAGACCAATATTCAATAAATAAATAAAATTGTTGCACATTAATCTAGAATTCAGGTGACTGTGTGATAGAATGAATTGGCTGTGCACCCTTGGGTTTAGAAACATCCAATCAGATTTTAGAGACAAAACGATCTGTTGAATAATAGTAGAGTAAGCACTGTCAGGTACGGGCTGAACATTACACATGTTCTGTCTGCTCAGACTAACCTTTTAAATGGTCATTCTTTATCCTGCCAGCAGGGGCTTCAGCTATCAGGTAAAGGCAGCACACAAAATTCACTGTTACCCTCTTTTCTTTCAACTACAGTCTCTTTGTGATTTTTTGCCTCGTTTTCTCTTCCTTGCTGTGGTTATGGGCCTGGGTTTCCCTTCTTGGTACTGCTCCCTCTTTTCCACGCAAACAAACACTAAACTCACTCTTTTCCTTAGATTCCAGAGCCACAGGATTCAATCTGGACAGCCATACTTTACATTCCAAGGGTCAGGAAGGCATCCCACACTACCTGTTGCTGTGGTGACGGCGGTCCCGTCTGATTGGAAGGTTTGTGTGGTGAGAGGTTAATGATACTCCTGAAGTCAGGGTGGAGACCAGTGTCACCATCCATACACACACACACACACACACATCCACCGAGGGGCACAGGAAACCAACAGACTCATAAAGAGAATAATTAGCAACACATATGTACTCACTGTGATACTCTGTGTGACGTGGTGTTCTCCATCACCGCTGATAAAATAAAAAATTCCAGGACGTTCTTGCAGTCTGTGGTCAGCCTGTGCCGTGGATTAGGCTGCCAGCATGGGTTGACATGGACCGGGATGTTCCATCACGCCCGTGGGGGTTGCCGTAGGAACTCCTTTTTCCAGAGGGAATGCTGCCAGGCTTGGAGCGTCAATGTAGGCATTTTGGGAAGGTTGAGGAGCCGGGGAGAGATAAACAGAGGACACGAGATAGCGACGGATCCCACAGTTTGGAATAGATGCAGCAGATACTGATTCAGTAGCCTCACACACCACTTCAAAAACCTCTCACACACACACGCCCTCACAGCTATGCAGATGATGTTGAGTAAATCACTCTTGTGTGTGGACTAAACTCTGTGATCAAGGACCAATTGAAATGTAGAAAGGGTGTGAGAGAAACAGTCCATACTCTGAAGTGGTTTGGAAATGGTAAACAGCCAATTGAATGAACTTTAAGAGATAATTTCCCATGTATGAATGTAAAATTAAGCAGCAACGTATCTCCACTAATCATCGTGCTCAACTTACTCAAGTCTCGACCTGGACTTGGACTTGAATTGAGCTGGTCTCGACTACAACTCTGGTAGATGTTACCAGAAATGTTACGATGGTCAAGAGACCTTCAGGAGTAGGACAGAATTAGAAATAAACCAAAAAAGTCAAAGGAAGAGAAATTGAAAGAGAAGAGGGATGTAGGATTGTGTGCAAAGAATATTTCATACAGGTGCTTCTCAATAAATTAGAATGTCATGGAAAAGTTCATTTATTTCAGTAATTGAACTCAAATTGTGAAACTCGTGTATTAAATAAATTCAATGCACACAGACTTAAGTAGTTTAAGTCTTTGATTCTTTTAACACCTTTGTGTTCAAGGATCGGCGACAGCCCCAGATTATTGTTGTTTCACTTTCACAGCAAGTTAAACATCACACTCTGGACAAACTGTGCAATCAGTAGAAAGATTAAAGACTCTAGTTTCGATATTTTACCACTTAATAAAACATTGTTGATAAAACATAGTTGCAGTTACAGTAATTTATGTCAGGAGTGCAAAATAATAAGACCTTTTTATGTAAAATTTTGAATAGAAATTCACCACGCATTCATATTCAGTCACGTCAGCAGCGGTTTATTTGTGTTCACATAGATTCACTGAACAGCATCAATAAGGGATTATAGTCCAAATATGCATGTACATGGAGATATATGGATATATTTACTTTATATTTCTTCTGACAGAATCATAATTTCTATTCATTTTCCACTAATTTACGCGATCTGATGATAATCAGCCACTCCAGCGCTGTCTCTGTGTGTGTACTCCTCCGTGTTCGTGCGGTGACTCAGACAAACTCTGATTCGTCCTTCACCTTGTCAATCTTTAGTGTCTCATAACAAGACAACGTCACATTGTGTCACATGCTTCCTTCACTCTTCCGCATTGATATCTGACCACAAAAACACAGAGAAACCTCTGTACCCACGAGATATCCAAATAATAAACACACGATTACGATAGTATATGGTTTGTATATGATTTCTTGAGATTTGGGGCATTTATATAACAATAATTATTTTGCACATATGTAATGCTAATTTGTGCAGCGATATAAAAGTCTATAAATAGCATATTTTTACAAAAGTAAATGCTCAAATTCCACATGAGATTGCAAAAGGAAGTTATTACAAACACTCAATGTAGGTTTAAAGTGAGTTTTGAGTAAAAGTGTACTAATAATCTCATAAATTGTCTTATGTAGCTTGATGCTATTGTTAGTGCTAATGCAGCTACATAACAGGTGAGGTTCTTCTTCATAATGCATTTTGTCATAATAATTCATGTAAGGTCGTAAAGAAATGTTTTGTTGTATTTTTATAGTAAGACTTTTGATAATAGTTGGGTAAATGTATACTGGGATTGAAGCAATGTGGCCTGCTAAATCTTTAAATACCAGAACAATGGCTAATAATTCTTAATAAAAGAATAATGCGGATAATGTCTCATACCTGGCTGATGTGTGAAAGGCTTGTTTCGTAAGAACAATAGAATCATGAATGAGGCAGTATTCGGAGCCAAACATATGGAGACGGCACACAGGAGAGCTTACAGGAGAGTTTACAGGGGCCATAAATCAATTTTATTAGCCTTCTCTAAAAACACACATGACAAGGCCTTATAAAAGATTTCAGAAAATTCACAGTTTTACAGATTATATTATGAATTTTCAAATGAAGCATTAGTAGACTTGTGGGATTAGCTTCATTATGTTTCTAAAATCATATCCTACATCAACAATTTATTTAATACATTTAAAAAATATATGTTTTTAATATTTTAATTTTTGTTTTTATGTTTGAGCTTATATATATTTATTATCCGTTAATATTATTATTATTCCGATTCTTGAACAGTAAACTTTGAAGTGCCAGCTTTTAGAAAGACTCATTAGCAGAAACCTTTTTATTTTGGTATACTGGTAAGGGGTTAATTGTGATGATTTTGGCTCACATTTAACAAAATCCCACCAATTCACAATCTCAACAAATTAGAATATGGTGACATGCCAATCAGCTAATCAATTCAAAACACCTGCCAAGGTTTCCTGAGTCTTCAAATTGGTCTCTCAGACTGCTGATCTGACAGTTGTCCAGAAGACAATCATTGACACCCTTCACAAGGAGCCACAAACATTCATTGCCAAAAAAGCTGGCTGATCACAGAGTGCTGTATCTAAGCATGTTAACAGAAAGTTGAGTGGAAGGAAAAAGTGTGGAAGAAAAAAGATGCACAACCAACCGAGAGAACTGCAGCCTTATGAGGATTGTCAAGCAAAATTGATTCAAGAATTTGAGTGAACTTCACAAGGAATGGACTGAGGCTGGGATCAAGGCTTTAAGAGCCACCACACACAGACGTGTCAAGGAATTTGGCTACAGTTGTCGTATTCCTCTTGTTAAGCCACTCCTGAGGCATCTTACCTGGGCTAAGGAGAAGAAGAACTGGACTGTTGCCCAGTGGTCCTTAGTCCTCTTTTCAGATGAGAGCAAGTTTTGTATTTCGTTTGGAAACCAAGGTCCCTAGAGTCTGGAGGAAGGGTGGAGAAGCTCATAGCCCAAGTTGCTTGAAGTCCAGTGTTAAGTTTCCACAGTCTGTGATGATTTGGGGTGCAATGTCATCTGCTGGTGTTGGTCCATTGTGTTTTTTGAAAACCAAAGTCACTGCACCTGTTTACCAAAAAATTATGGAGCACTTCATGCTTCCTTCTTCTGACCAGCTTTTTGAAGATGCTGATTTCATTTTCCCGCAGGATTTGGCACCTGCCCACACTGCCAAAAGCACAAAAAGTTGGTTAAATGACCATGGTGTTGGTGTGCTTGACTGGCCAGCAAACTCACCAGACCTGAACCCCAGAGAGGAATCTATGGGGTATTGTCAAGAGGAAAATGAGAAACAAGAGACCAAAAAAAATGCAGATGAGCTGAAGTCCACTGTCAAAGAAACCTGGGCTTCCATACCACCTCAGCAGTGCCACAAACTGATCACCTCCATGCCACACCGAACTGAGGCAGTAATTAAAGCAAAAGGAGCCCCTACCAAGTATTGAGTACATGTACAGTAAATAAACATACTTTACAGAAGGCCAACAATTCACTAAAAAAAATTTTTTTATTGGTCTTATGAAGTATTCTAATTTGTTGAGATAGTTAATTGGTGGGTTTTTGTTAAATGTTAGCCAAAATCATCACAATTAAAAGAACCAAAGACTTAAACTACTTCAGTCTGTGTGCACTGAATTTATTTAATACACGAGTTTCACAATTTGAGTTGAATTACTGAAATAAATTAAATTTTCCACGACATTCTAATTTATTGAGAAGCACCTGTATTTCATCCTATAGCATGATTTCTCTTATGCTTCAGGCCCAGTTACATACCAAAAACTTATTTCATCCGACAATACATGAGCCAGAAAGAAAGTGCAGTATGATCAAGTGGTCAAATTGCAAGTTATTCTGACCAAGAAATTATTACTTGAACAGGAAACAATCAGCTGAATGACATTTGAAAGGCCGACCACACTTTTTTAATTATCTTCGCTAATCACTGTACTTACAGTATGTCTTGACCTGGACTTGGGCTCAAATTGAGCTGGACTCAACTTCAATTCTGGTAGATGTTACCTTGGTCAAGAGATTTTCTAAAAGAAAAGACTTTCTAAGAGCACTTAGTAGGTGCTTTATGATTCTTCATGGTAGAAAACACAAGAAAGAATACTAAAAAACATTAAGTGAAAAACCTTAATTGAGAGACAAGAAGGATGGAGGATTGTATGCAAAGAATATCTCATATTTCAGCATATAACTCTTTATTTCAGCCAACAAGACATGAGCCAGAGAGAAGATATGGTCAACTGGTCAACTATGCAGCTTATTTTGGTCAGAGAAATGCCCACTTGAACAGGAAACAATTATCTGACCGACGTTTAAAACGTCCAACCACACTTAATATAATTAACAATCAAATCCCAAAAAAAACTAAAAACAACTTAAAAAAAAATAAAAAAAAATAAAAAATGCTCAGCAGCCTCCGCTTATCATTGTACAGACAAAACCAGAGAAACCAAAGCTTCCTGCAATTTCAGATCAATCCTGCTCAATGGTCAGCAGGAATTTTGCGCCACTCCTCTTAACAAAACTGTCTCAGCGCTGCAATATTCTTGGGATGTCTGGTGTGAATTGCTCTCTTGAGGTCATGCCAAACCATCGCAATCAGGTTGAGGTCAGGACTCTGGGCTGTGTAGAAGGAGTATTTTCTTCTGTTTGAAGCTATTCTGTTGTTGAATTACTCCTATGCTTTCGGTGGTTGTCTGGTTGCATCACTCAAAGTCTGTTGAACTGTGACTGGCAGAGAGATTTTCATCAAAATGTCTTGCTGAACATGGGAATTTATTTTTCTGTCAATGATGGCAAGCTGCCCAGGCCTTAAGGAAGCAAAACAACCCAAACCATGATGGTTCCTCCAACATACTTCACACTTGGGATGAGGTTTTGATGTTGGTGTGCTTAGTTTTTTCCAAACCTCTCAACTTCAGTTACATCTGTCCACAGGATATTTTCCTAGTAGCATGGTGAAACATCCAGGTTCTCACATTTAGATGTGCACTAATGCTTTTTCTAAACAGCAGTGGCTTCCTGCAGGATTTCCTCAGATGAACACTGTTCTTGTTTAGGGTTTTACAAAATGTAGATGTCACTGTTGAAGCACTGGAGGCAGAGTCCATCTTGAGTCCAAGTCTCAGACTATATTTTCTAGTCTTTGTCTTGGTTCGAACTACTGAGATCTTAACCAGGACTTGGACTCAAATTGGGCTGGTCTGGACTACAACACAGGCAGATGTTACCATGGTCAAGAGAGGGCAAAGGATAGAAAGTAGAAATAAACCGAAAAAAGAAACAGGAGAAGACAAAACAAGGATGTAGGATAGTGTGCAAAGATTATCTAGCCTATAGCTCTTATACTTTAGGCCCAGTTAGATACTGACAACTATTTCAGCCAACAAGACTGAGCCAGAGAGAAGATATGATTTGAAAAGTGGGTAAGACAAAATCCTCAGGTGTGATTCATTCGTCTTATTCTTTTTTCTTTTTTTTTTCTCTCGGGGATAAAGAACATTTGAACTCAACACTTTTAATCCAACAAGAATTCTCTCCCACATGCTTCTAGAGGTCACAATAACACAAAGAGACAAAAAAGTGAGGAATGACAAGAGGAACGTCATGTGCAGGAAGAAATTCAGTCTCCACCTCATAATGAAAGAGAAGAATTAAAGTCCTAGAATAATCCAGTAACCAGAGAAGACAATTCTTGAGCTCAGCCTGAATTAAATAGCTCTGAAGTTTAATATTCAACCTGAGTTAAGATACTAATTCATGGCTCTACAACTTTTCAGTATGTGTGTTTAATAAAATGGCATATTGCTTATGTTATGCAATTTTCATGGGCAGGACATGGTCCTTGAATCAACATCCTTTGTAGAGGAAAGGTCTGATTTTAAATGTTTCATTATTACAACTATGCTCATCTGATATAATGCTTTCGAAAACTTTTTATTTTTTTGAATAATTTTTATCTTTAAAATGTTAAAGGAGACATTGCATGCAAAATTCACTTTTACATGCTGTTTGCATATAGATGTGTGTTTTGTAGTTGGATAAAAGTGAACATACAAGTCATTATTTTCTCCCGACATAAGAGCCACTAAGGACGCAGTGGATTAGTTTTATAATTATTTGCTAATCGCCTTTCCTCCTCTCACATGCACCGAAACGGCTCACTGTGAACAGAGCTGTTTTTGACAAGGTAAAAAGGGCACTGTTTTACATGACCATTAATGAATTATAACCAAAGTATGTTGCAGACATAAAGAGCCTTATTGTAAAGCAATGTTATTTCATTCAGATGATATTATAGTTTTTGTTCATATTTTGAATTATTTTTATATTTTCTGCTTTCATTTCCATTTAGTTAAAGTTCTAGTAATTTAAATTTTTGTCTGTTTTTTTAAATTAGTATTGTCATTTTTAAAGACTATATAGTTATTACATTTTATTTCAGTTTTAGTTTGAGTTATTTTAGAACATTAAGATAAACTAAATGAAAATGGGAAATTTTGCCTTGTCTACTAGCTAAAATAGTATTTTATTTCAAGTAACGGAAATGTTTTTTTAGTATTTTTAATTTTAGTTAACTCTAATAACCCTGGTGTAAACAAATGACCAAACTGCCTTAATCAGAATCTACTCAGTATTAATCTTTCAATACATAAATGTGAAGAAATGTTTACTCAAGTACTTTTAACATTTCTAACCATTTTTTTAACTATTTAAAAGTTTAACCATTGCTTTCAGAAAAATATATGAATATTTAGTGTGATTAATGCTTTAATAAAGCAAGAACACCTGGGTTATGAAAATTAAAGAGAATCATTTATTATTATTACTATTATTTTGTTGCTATTTGTTGCTACCATGTGTTTTGAGTTTGAGCTCCGTCAAGTTAATCTTTATCGTCTTTTTTTTTTCATCTTAAAATAAATTTTATACACCATATTTTTTGTTTCTATAACGTGTTAATATATCCTCTATCCTATTCTACAACATACAACAATCAGAGTGCCTTGTTATCACTAGTTTGATTTCCCGAGTCCGCTATTAGCTTATAGCCCATTAGCATCACCAGCGTGGTTGCTGCTAATCCTGCGTACATTGCTAATACTCTATTCACACACATTACCATTGCTTTACTCACTGTTACTTGCTTTAATGGCTTCCCAGATGTCCTTCACTCTGGCTCCGGGACACCACAGCCAGGCCCCGGGCGACGACTTCTCCCCCTCCGCTGCCTCCGGTCTTCGCGATCCCCACACGGAACTGCTTTGCTTCCCTCCGCGAGATGGAATGCGACGATGTGATCGTCGGAGACTCCATCGTCCGACACGTCCATGCTACGTTAGCCAAAGGTAAAGTGCACACTCACTGTTTCCCTGGTGCTCGTGTTCTCGATGTTTCTGAGCAGATACATATGATCCTGAAGGGCAACGAGAACCCCGGAGCGGTCGTGCTTCAAGCTGGGGGTTAACGACACCACGCTGCGGCAGACAGAAACACTGAAAAGAGACTTCAGGAGCCTGATCGAGACGGTGCGCAGCACATCGCCCTGGGCGAAGATCATCATGGCAGGACCGCTTCCAATGTATCGACGAGAACACAAAATGTTCAGTAAACTTTTTGCTTTAAAACGAATGGTTATTGTCATGATCTAAAGAAAAGAAACTGCTCTTTGTTAATAATTGGAATCTTTTCTGGGAGCGTCCTAGGCTTTTTCGTGCTGATGGCCTGCATCGCAGCAGAGTCAGAGCAGAACTCCTGGCAGTCAACATCTCCAGGACTCTACGCTCCATTGTAAACCAATTCTCAAATAACTGATGTGATGGCTTGTGTTCTACCCACTTAAATGAGAGAATTACTTGCTGTTCAGTCTATTAAGAGTCTGTCTGTTCCCCGAATAATGAGGTCAAAATATAAATTTACTGTAGGATCTAGAAAAAATCTGATCATGATTAAACCATAAAAATGTTAAATAAATAAATAATAAAAATATAAATAAATAAAGTTTGGGCTCATAAACATTAGATCACTCACACCTAAAGCAGTTATTGTAAATTAACTGATCACAGATAATAGTTTTGATGTACTCTGCTTGACTGAAACCTGGCTAAAACCAAATGATTATATTGCTCTAAATTAGTCTACTCCACCAAACTACTGTTATAAGCATGAGCCCCATCAGTAAGCAGTGTAGAGTAGCATTTGTTGTTTGTTGCTTCTCCGATCACAAATGCAGACATGGTTTTGTTTATGGCAGCGTGATGTGCAACGCAACGCGTTAAAACACAGTATATGTCATTATAATCAGAAATTTTGTCCCCACTGGATGCAACAAAAGCCTTGTTTATAATGGGTTATATTGTTTTTGTCTTGTCACACTGGCACACGGCATCACAGTATGGTAAGGCAGCATTTCCCAATCCCAGTCCTCTTATCACGTATCATGAGCCCCGTCTAATCATGTTCGTGGGGGAGGTGTTGCAACAATATACTGTATAGTGATATTCTCAATGTTACCCAGAAAACAGGATACAGGTTTAACTCATTCAAAATACTTCTGCTTAATGTTACACTGTCAGATATGCAAAAGAAATCTATTGTATCTCTTGCTCTGGCTACTGTGTATAGACCAACAGGGCCGTGTACAGAATTCCTAAAAGAATTTGCATATTTCCTCTCAGACCTATTGGTTACCATTAAAAAGGGCTAATTGTTGGAGATTTTAACATTCATGTTGATAATACAAATGATGCATTAGGACTTGCGTTTACTGACCTAATAAACTCTTTAGAAGTCAAGCAAAATATCACCATGCCTGCTCATCATTTGAATCAAACACTAGATTTTATTATATAGCATGGAATCAATCTTATATAGATATCGTACCTCAAAGTGATGATGTTACTGACCATTTCCTTGTATCATGCATTCTGCATATTACTGATATTAACTATATGGGTCCACGTTATCGTCCGGGCAGAACTATTGTTCCAGCCACCAAAGACAGATTCAGAAATAACCTGCCTGATTTATCTCAACTGCTCTGTGTACCCATAAATACACATGAACTAGACGAAATGACTGGCAACATGGACACTATCTTTTCTAAAACATTAGAAGCTGTTGCCCCCATCAAATTGAAAAAGGTAAGAGAAAAACGAACTGTGCCATGGTACAACAGTAATACCCACGCTCTCAAGAAAGAAACTCATAGTCTAGAATGCAAATCGAGAAAAACTATCTTGGAAGTTTTTAGAAGTGTGTGAAAAAAAACAGTATATCCAGCTATAAACGGGCTCTAAAAACTGCCAGGGCCGAGCATATCCACAAACTCATAGAAAATAACCAAAACAATCCAAGGTTTTTATTTAGCACAGTGGCTAGATTAACAAATAACCAGACGCCACCTGATCTAAATATTCCCTCACAGTTAAACAGTAATGACTTTATGAATTTCTTCACTGATAAAATAGATAACATCAGAAATACAATAACAAATGTAGATTCTAGAGCAAACAAAAATTCAGCTTCATTCATCGCACCCAAAGATAAACTGCAGTGCTTTACAACTATAGGACACGAAGAGCTAAATAAACTTATCACTGCATCTAAATCAATAACATGTTTATTAGATCCTGTACCCACTAAATTACTGAAAGAGTTGTTACCTGTGGCAGAAGAATCACTTCTCAATATTATTAACTCGTCGCTATCTTTAGGTCACGTCCCAAAACCATTCAAGCTGGCGGTTATTAAGCCTCTTCTTAAGAAACCACAACTAGATCCTAGTTAACTGGAAAATTACAGATCCATTTCAAACTTTCCATTTATGTCTAAAATTTTTGAAAAAGTTGTCTGCTCAATTGTGCTCCTTCCTGCAAAAAAAAAGAAGAAAAAAAGTAAAAATTATATCTATGAAGAATTTCAGTTGGGTTTCAGGCCCCATCATAGCACAGAAACTGCACTTGTCAAAATTACAAATTACTTGCTTCTTGCGTCAGACCAAGGCTGCATCTCATTGCCAGTTTTACTTGATCTTAGTGCTGCATTCGACACCAGAGATCATGACATACTTATAGATCGATTACAAAACTATACAGGTATTCAAGGGTGGGCTTTAAGATGGTTTAGATCCTACCTGTCCGATTGCTAACACTTTGTTTATTTAAATGGGAAGTCATCTCATTTATCACCAGTAAAATATGGAGTGCCACAAGGATCTGTCCTAGGTCCTCTGCTATTTTCAGTATACATGTACATACACATATACATCAGGTAGTCCAAAATGCAGCGGCTAGAGTCCTTACCAGGTCAAGAAAATATGATCATATTACCCCAATTTTACAGTCTCTGCACTGGTTACCTATTAAGTTCCGTATCAGTTACAACATATTATTACTTACCTATAAGGCCCTCAATGGTTTAGCTCCTGCATACCTAACTAGTCTTCTACCACAATACAATCAATCACGCTCCCTAAGGTCACAAAACTCTGGACTTTTGATAGTACCTAGGATAGCAAAGTCCACTAAAGGTAGAGCTTTTTTGCATTTGGCTCCCAAACTCTGGAATAGCCTTCCTGATAATGTTCGGGGATTTCTCTGTTTAAATCTAGATTAAAAACACATCTCTTTGGCCAGGAATTCAAATAATGCATCTCATAATCTTGGACTGTAGTTATATCTGATCAAATGCACATTATTATTTTTTAGTTTGGGTTAAACAATTTTACTTGGTTGGAACAGCAGCTATGCTAATTATGTCTCTATTTGTTTCACTGTTTTGTCATGGGATGTAACTAGGATTTACAGAAGCTCCAGTCTGAATCCAGAACACCTGATGACAACCCCTCAGAGGACCTCAGATGATGCCAACCCTGAGACAACATACAGAACTACCACATTTTGCTATAAGTTTGATTGCATCATATAATAATTGCTATTAATAGTGTTAATCGTCTGTTTGTTTACATCTTTAATTTATTTTTCCATACATTTCTGCCGTATGTACATAAACTGACAGTCACCACTGATAAGCTACTACTAAATATTGTAGAAACTTAATTTTCTGTAAAGTTGCTTTGCAACGATTTGTATCGTAAAAAGCACTTTACAAATAAACTTGAATTGAATTTAACTGAACTATTATTATTATTATTAGTGGTGGTAGTAGTAGTAGTAGTAGTAGGCCTATCAATAATAATCCAGAATAATCTATTTTCTGGACTGGCATGTTTTATTCCTGATTAAAATGCAAAAATGTATAAGTGTAAACAAATGTTTGAATAAAGATATAGTATTTTTAAACTTTATTTGATAAATACCAAAGTGAATAAAAATTCTGAATGGCTGTTTGAAAACATGAAATACTGTCTGACTTCCTTTGACCTCTGTGACAAACAAGCGGGTGTCAGGAGTTGCGCTTGCGTGGTGCTGCTGTGTGAACAGAGGTAACCATGGTAACGGCTAAGTTTCTGCTGTTCCTAAAGTGCCTCATGCTGTCAGAGAGTGAACTGCATCTTTATTCAGCACATCTGCTGCTTTGGTTTAGATCAATGAGAAAGTCTGACTGAACTTTTACGCAACAAATGCGCAGTGCTGTAACTGGTCGATGGAAAACAAGCTCATGAGCGTTCTAAATATCTAAGCCATAATAATAATAAGATACCTAGATTTATTCATGTAGTTTGAAGCACCCAAGACCACTATACTGTTCATGTTTATTACTGTTGTTACATTCACAGCAAATCCTCGAAGCGCTCGCAGCATGATGCAAACCACCATTTCAACAATATATTTTCAAAATCCATCACTTACCCTTAACTGGCTCACTTTCTTTTCTCTTATCCCACTTCTCTGCAGTCTGCCCCAGTTTTATATTGCCGCCTCTCTATTCTCAAACATTAACACACTCGACTGAAACTTTATTAAAGTCATTATTACCAAAGACTATAGAATACCCAAGAAGTGTCACTTGTATAGTTTTGAAAAAATGCAACGCTCAATATGGCCGCTCTATTGAGCCCCGCCTTCTGAGTAAAAGAGCCAATCGCTAATCGGTAAAGTCAGTGCATCACTGCAGCTGCCGTTAGAAGTCCCGGTTGCTTTAGAAACAGAGACGTATGCTCAGGACTGCGCATGCACACTGGCTGGTCTAGCCTGTAAAATAGGCTTGTTTAAATGCCTTTGGAGCAAAATAAACAACATTTATTAGAGAGTTGTTGTCAGATTTCATTGGTGATTTCAAATATGAAATTTAATCATAAATTTGGTGTACAGTTTTGGAGAATTTGTTGATTCCCCATTCAAAGAGAGAGGAGCTGCACTTGCATGCCCGAGAGGCATTTCAAAGATGGCCGCTCTGAGTGACATGACTTGCCTTAAAGGGACTTTGTTATTACCAAGCATTACTGTCTGAACCCTGACATGGGGGCCCTGGTGGCCACAAAGGCACGATGCAACAGCTTACATCACTTATTAACTTGGGCCGGCTCTGACTGTTCACTATTAACTAGCTGCTTATTAGCATGCATATTACTAGCATATTGGCTGTTTATTAGTACTTATAAAGCATGCATCAATGCCTTATTCTGCATGACCATATTTTAGATCCCTTAATCCACCCCATACCTAATCTTAACAACTAGGCCTACCTTACCAACTATTAATAAGCAGCAAATTAGAAGTTTATTGAAGTTTATTTAAAACTACTATCCCACCCATAATAATTTTCAAACTATTAATCCTACATAATTTCAAGTTTTGTTCCTAGAGTTCAGAAGCAGAATTTGTGCATTTGGCTCTGGATCTCTGACTTAATGAGTAATTACTTTTCTAACTAAATCCATACGGAGGCTTTAATTATGCTATAACCAATGGTAACCAGATTTAGAGAACAATCATTAACCGAGCATATATAATCAAGTATGAAAGCACATCCGATTCCTCCGACTCCAACCATTTACCTAGAATCAAATGTTTATAATTAACTAAAGCAAATGTGATCAGGGAAGAAGCACTGTCTTCGGTATCCCACAGAGCACTGCAACATGTCTCCCGCAGAGGGACAGGGCAGGGTCGGAAACAATGTTTATTTAACCAAAAAAAAAAAAACCAAAAAAAAAAAAAACAGACTGACCAGATTAGTGATATCAGTGATTCAATCGTTCATTTATCCAAATGAAATGCAAACTTAGAACCGCAAGATGTTAATCTGGCAATCAAACACAAACCTCATGTGAACCTGAATGCTGAAAATATATAAATGATAAATATTGGATAATACAGTTAAATGCAAACAACAAACTTTACTCTCAACAAGGACGTAGAAAATTGGTATGCCATATTCTTTGGTCACGAAACATCTCTTAACATTTGTGAAAAACATCTGAGATCTGATACTGACATACAAAAGGACAAACATCAACAGAAAAATGAAATGGCAATATGAAGGCTACACTTTGCTCTGTACAACTGCACATTTTCATGTTTTCCTCTTATTTGAATCTGAACTTGCAGCCATGATTAAACACCATTTAATCAGACTGATCAGTCTTCTGATAAAGTGTTAAATGTCTGAAGCAAATAAAGAGGTTCTGTACATGTAGATAATGCAGATCTTTGGCATGAGCGTGGCCACTTAAAGGACACTAATGCTTGTGAAAATGTCTGCTGTTTCTACCCTGTGTATGTATGCATTGTTTGTGTCATGGTTTTATATATGGCTTGAGTGGATGTGAATAAGTTTGTGCATGACTGTCTATCCCTCTGTCTCTCCGTGGACGTTCTCCATGTGGACTTTGAGGTAGTCGTTGCGGGTGAACTTTTTGTGGCACAGGGAGCATTCAGCCATGGGTCTGTTGGGATTATGGGTCAGTTTGTGTCTGATCAACATCTTCTTCAAACTAAAGGACAGGTCACACACCTAGAAATACACAAACACACAAAGAATTAACGATAACAATGGTTAACCCCACCCCCCAATTCACATTCAAGCCTAGCTTCATTCTCAAACGTAAAACTTACTCTTCACTGCCCAAAAGTCCTGCCCTACATTTTTCCTTATTGAATACTCTGTTTCAAATGTGTCACATTAGTTTCACTCATCCTGCACTGTTTATATTATGGACATGAATAATAACAATTATTTTTCTAAGCCATCCTTCCATTTTCCAAACCTCTTGCTCCATGTATGTTCAATTATTTTTCTAAGCGACTTAATAAATTTCCGTCTGGTAGACAAATGAGTGAAAAACTTCCATAACACTTATCCAGGTGAGGTGGGAAGAAAGATGAAGCAGCTACTTCCAGTCACATACTGTGAAAACTGAGAGCTGCACTTTTGGCTTGGGCTGTTATGTATATCATATTTTTCAAAGTAGGCATTATAACGATTATTAATGATGTGAAGAGTCATTCACTTGTACATTATATTTAAATTGTACTTAATATATTTTGATATGGAACAGATAATGAAATATTTAATTACCTTAAGGATTATTATTGTTGAAATTAATAATAATAATAATAATAATAATAGTAATAATAATAATAATAATAATAAATAACACCATCATTATTATTGTTAATTAAAATAAAGTTGAAATAAAATATTATATGAAAATTAGTAATGTCAAGTAAATGTTGAAGCACTAATATTACTGAAGTTACTACTATGGAAATAAATAAAAACTAAACCTGAATAAATGTATAAATTAACATAAATGGTAATATAAAAAATAATAAAAATGACAAAAGCACACAGCAAAATTACAAAAAAAATTGAGTAAAATTTAAATAAAAAACAAAAATATATAAATAAAGGCTAATTCAAAATATTAATACAAAACTACAATAGTTTATAAGAAAATAACAATCTCTTCTCTTCTTGACTTTAAACTCATAACGTAAAAAAGTATATTAATAATATATTAATAATAATATAATAATAATATTTTAATATATTAATAATATATCTTTAGTTATAAATAATAATAATAATATTATTATTATTATTATTATTATTATTATTATTATTATTATTATTATTATTATTATTATATTTAAATACCCCCCCCCCCAAAAAAAAAAAAAATAGAGGTATTTGAGCTAATTCAAAATATTCATAAAAACTATAATAGTATATAATAATACTAAATTATCACTCATTCTCTTCTTGAATGGAAATAAATAAACTAAAATAAATGCTGAAGACCCTTAACATACCTGTTTATAAAGGCCACTGGAGTGAGCTTTTGACTCAAACTAGTAATCATTCACCAAGCAACCATCCTGAAACCATTTAGCAACATGCTGAAAAGCACTTTAGCCACTACATAAGCAATGGCCTGGCAAACCTACACTGTGGCTGTGACTTTTGTAGGACAGGACATAATAAATTAGTCTAGTAGTCATAAGTGGATTTATGTTACATAACCCATGAAAAAGATCCATGAGAGGATGGTTTTTATTTTGGCATTTCACATATTGCGAAACAGCTCTGGTTTACAGACTTCATGCTGTAATGTTGTGTGTGTTAGCATGACTTCATGCCCTGCGACCACAGAGAGGATGTGAAGGCAATGCTCAATATATCAGAGCAGACACACAAACAACCAATAACTGAAGGAATAAAAACACAACCAAAGAACTGCAAGCCAGGGAGAAATCTTCTAAAGTTTGCCACATGCTATTTGTTGAGACAAACACACACAAACACACACACACACACATCAGAACCACTGGACACAACAATGCCAACAAAACAGACACTCAGAAACAGCCAGTTAGCAAAGTGAAGCCAAACCAAGCAGTAAATCGCATTGAGTTAAATCCTGCAGTCAGAGCAGCGGCCCGGTGCCACGACACACACACACACACACACACACACACACACACACACACACACACACACACACACACACACACACACACACACACACACACACACACACACACACACACACACACACACACACACACACACACACACACACCATCCAATATGCATTACAAATAGCACACAAATCAATTTCACATGATATATCAACTTGATCTCTCCAAGAACACTCAATATTCTTTATCTCCATGAAGAGACAGTGAGAGATATTGCAGCTGTCACTTTCTTCATAAAATGAATGTAATTTTTTATTTAAACAGCATGAAAACTCACTTAATGCCTTGATAGACGACTTATTAGTTTCAGTCTCTCACTGTCACATGAAGTGCAGTTATTAATGGCCGTGGATGGAGATATGTTGGCCATATGGCGGTAGAAACGCTGCTACAGAGATGCTAAACTGTTATATACACTGATGTATCCATTGCACAATATATATATATATATATATATATATATATATATATATATAAACACTAAGCAGTAAACTTTATAATACTCTGAATCACAGCACAGCCTGTAGATTTAATTATATCTTAATGACTGCAAGCTTGTTTAAATGCATTTAAACGTGATTTATTTATGACAGGTCTGAATGGTCCTTCATGTCAGTTGTTGCTATATTGTGAATTTCAGTGTGTTTTAGTAAATCTAAAACACGATCACTCACAATCTAAAACAGAATAACGAGATCTGAGCCGATTCCTTTTTGGCCAAAAATGTGGCAATAAAAGGCTGAAGTGTTCAAATCCTCGTTTTGACACAATATTATGTGTTCTTTAACTTCAACGGGAGCCATGAAAGACAGGCATGACCACCCCACAAACCGCTTCAAATGCAGTCAAAAATTCAGGGAAAGCGAGTCAAAAATAAATGAATTTGGAGTATGGATGGTTTCTGGCATGCTGCACTTCAAAAATGCTGCGCATGAAAGAAGTCCCGGGATAATTTGCCATCATCAATGGAAGCCATTCTAACAACTGTCATCAGAGTGCCAGATTTCAGACCAAATCACTCCAGGTTTAAAAGACTTGTCACGTCAAATGCAGAAAGAAAAAAAAAAAAACACTGAGGAAACAGCCAATTTCATTCGCTTATGCTCTTTAAAACAGTCAACACTTAGAAAGACATGTTTGCAGTTTGCCATAGAAATCAAATAAATACAGGGGGAATGTTTCTCATTTTCCTCAGTGAATTGTGTGTGTGTGTGTGTTTAGATATCTCAAGAATCTCCTGCAGAGTGTGTTCACTGCTGGCAAAGTTGGAAGCTGCATATGTGTGAGTGTGTATCTTTATATCACTCTTTTGATTTACACAGGGCCTAAGAGAGAACAATAATAAAGCATTAAAAATTGTAGGTCTGATGTTGAGGAATAGTAACAACACTCCTCTCCTCAACATTATTTGAGGAATCAATCAATTATGCGATTTGAGGAATGATTCACATCTGTAGCACAAATAAATTGTTTCTTTTTGAGGTGAGGTGTGTTCATCTACTGTACGTGATCACACTTACAATTCATCTGACAGATGTATAAAAATATAAAACAGGCAGCTACTTAAGAAAACAATTAGAACAATTTAGCAACTGCAAAACCCCACCCCACCACCAATTCTAATATTTCTGGATTCCATTTTAATGGTTTAGTTAAATGTTAAAAATTAAAAAGCATGTCTAATCAATTTATTTTATAAAACTTTAAAAATTGAATAATTTAATGCAATTTCTACAATAAACAAACCATATGAAATGTGTTTCTTTCTTTCTTTTTTTCCAGAAATACTGTGTTGTTTGTTCAATTTTTTTTTTCTAGATTTATGATTTAATACACATTTATGATTTAAAAACAGTGGCAATCAAATTAAACCATAAAACATTATTTAATGTAATCAAAAGAAATTTTAACAATTCCTTTTTTTTTTTTTTTTTGGCAAACAGAGGTTTACTGTTAAATTAAAACATGGATGAAAAATTGTATGTATGATATTCATAAAAAAATAAAGTTACCTGCACCTATAAAACAATCAAACATGCTGTTAGATATCCCAGGCTTCAGGAAGTGATTTTTATTGTATCTAGCATTTATTGGCATGGGCATGAAATATACATAAGCATGATTTTGTCGGATGAGATCTGCTATGCTGCTGCTGAGCAAATACAATCATTTGTTCAGCTTAGTCAAAAATAACAAAGGAAGGCTGCTGCAAGAAATGCAGAACCACACATCAAAACTCTACACCACTTGCTGGGGAGGAGGAGGGATAAATGAGCTTTCATAATCGTGCAACGTGCCGAACACAGGCTAGGATACAATACTGCCCTACAAAGGCAAAAGACCTTAACTCACTAGAGTGTGAAACTGAGAAAAATTACTTAAAAGTTGTTTACTTGTCCAGCAAAATTAATTATAGGTAGGACACTGGAAATTTAACAATTAGATGCTTTATTATTGAAAATTATCTACACTAAAAAATTGTGAGCTCAAACTTGATTTTTACCCCTATTTTGAAGTTAATGTACTCTGCCTTTGCATTGTCTGCAAAACACGAGGAGTCACACCAAGGCAAAAGGCAGTAACTTCCAAGTTATCAATATTTGGTTGCTGATCATCATTTATCATCATCGTGATCATCATCATAATCATTTACAAAATTGTTATAGTAACACCTGTATAAAATCTAGTGATCATAGACTGTGTCGTATAGGCTATTGCATATAGTTATGTGACTGTATTAATGTTTTTTTTTTTTTTTTTTTACTGTAACAAGCAGACTAAAAGTTAAACATGTGAGTGGATACCAATTTATTTGTTATGCTCAGTAACGTAAAAGAATGCTAGACATGGCATAATTGCTTTTATATTGACTTGTATGAAATAGCCTAACCTAAAAGAACGACTTTGAAAAAGAATGGATTGATGTTGAACGCCAGCAAGCAGGAATAATGCTCAGAATGCTTGTGGATTAAACATCCCCGATGACATTCATCGCCATGGATTGATTTTATCAGGTTACAAGAAAAGGTAGGATATAGATTTAATCACGAACTGTTAGTAGGCTACTGATTTTATGATTGATCATGGTAGCTATGTCATTCAAGTCCACACGCGTCCAACTAGAAGTGACAGTCTGGTGAATAATCTGCATTAGAAAAAGAAAAAAATATTTAAAGGTTATTCACGATTACGTATTGCTGCCAAGGTATAGTCTTTACAGTGCTTTGTTATATGGAGCTGTTTGGTAGACCGCGATCTATTTAATTAATTTGTCTACACCATAATTACAATGCGACAGTCTTTAATGGTCAGTAAAACAAAGGCAATCACTGTATAACTCCAAACCGGCACTGTAACTTCATATTGAGGCACGGCTAAACAAAGTCAGAACGCCGTAACTCAATTTGAGCGCTCCAAACAAAGTAAAAGAGCGGTAACTGGTGTTATACGGTGTTCTGCCTTGGTTTCTCCAGGGCTTTTCGAAGTCACGGTTGAAATGACCCATTATTTTCTCTGAAAAACAATGAAATTCACTCAAGATACTTACAAGATACAAGACAATTTTCGACAAAAATCGAAGTTACGGTCTTTTGCCTTTGCACGGCAAAATATATATGGATATGTGGATTAGGACTTACTCCTGATTGGCTGATCATGCCTGATCTATATATTTATGGTTACAAACTCTTTCCACTGGCCTACACTTATAGTTTGAATGCGACAAAATGTGACAAAAATGAGAATGAATGAATAAGACTGCTAACCTACATATTCATTCATTCATTCATGTGTATTTATGAACGTTCAAAATTTCAATATCGCAAAATTATTATTATGAATTATTTTGGCCTTCTGATGACAGCTCTACTAATGAATGCCCTAATGAATAATGCTCAGTAAGACCAGAACTCAAATCTTTGAATTGCACTGGTTATTCCAGTTCACCAGAAGCATTTAAAATGATTCACTCATGAGTCACAATGACCCGGTTCATGTGTCAAACTCAGTGATCTGGCCTCACTGGTTAACAGCTTACTGCAGGGGGAAATTATCAGTGAAGAATGACTTCTCTTTGGTCTGTCCTTCACACAACACGGTCACATGACTTCGGAAGACATGGAATTCTGATTCATATGAACCACTTTTATCATGCTTTTTTTATGGTGCCTCTTTGTATCTTTAAAGCCTCTGTTGTCTTTCAATGTAATTGCAAGGGAAAAAAGTGTCAAGTACATTATTCACACAGGATGTTATAAAATTAAACACTAATCTAAGCCCTGATTTGCTGGACCGTATGTGTGTACTAAGAGCTGGAGACTATGACGCAGGATTTACCGATGGACACAAACGTCTTTTCAGGGACAGTGAGAAGATAGAGAGGAGTGCAAAACTGCTGTGGTTTGGAGCTGATTGTGTGTGTCTTAAGGCGCTGAAGGGTCAGAGATGGGCCAGTTTGCACAGGGCGGTTTCGTCCTTGTGTCCGCCTGGCAGGACGTCCTTCCACTGTGGCTTTGACACCACAGTAACAGCCTCACACACACAGACTCATGCAGACACACTATGAGTGTGTGCTGGTGTATGTGCCACGAGGGCGTTCTGGTTCGTGGTCTGATGCGCGTCACGGTGCTGATTATGTGGACTCGGCGTGGGCCGCAAGGTTAAACTCAAGACCGGCTTTAGCTCTTCCAGTGGTCTTAGACTAAACCCCTGCTGAACGTCACACACTACCCACAAGCCACCTCTTTCTCTGCTCTTCCACTGGGATGTGGCTGCGGTGCGTCAAGAGCAGTTGTGTGATATTCAGCCAGAATCAGACTGTGCTTGTGTGTTAGAATGTAGCATTATGCAATGCGGTCTGCGTGTGTAACTCACGTCGCACTGGAAGGGCTTCTCTCCGGTGTGTGTGCGCATATGTTCATCCAGGCCACGCTTCTGACTGAAGGCCTTGTTGCACTCACTGCATTTATATGGTTTTTCCTGAAAGAGAGAGAGAGACAGTGAACACAGGAAAATATGGTAATATTGGTAATACAGATGCCCTTCTTAGGAACAATGTGAGTTTTCTTTTAAATTGTAACATACAGTATTTAGATAGATTTAGTTTAGCATGTGCAGGATGATGATGCGCCAGTCTATGTGTTATTAATGAAAGTTAATACCATGAAAGTTCAGTGATTAAGAAAACATTCACTTCAAAGACCTGCTTTCTGCTCACTGATCTTTATATATGTAGATTCTATATAGTATATGATATTATCTATATTACAGATCAGTGTTTCTGCAATATTTCAAATCAACAATCCTTCCAATAGCACAAATTTTGTATACTTTGTATCATTGTTTCACACATGTAAATATGACTTCACTGGTTATTTACAATGATTAATATTTGTGTGACTCCACTTGAAGGGCTGATAGTCTACAGGAAGGCGGCCCTTCAGACACAAGACTGGACCCTAATTAGGACTTTCCTAATTAGATTCTGAAGGCGTGTGAGTGTGTAATAGTAAGTTCTGCTGGAGGGTTTGACTGCAGTTATTGTGATTTTGAAGAGACTAATGAAGAACTGATAGATTCAGAAAGAGAGAATAATTCCTCAGGCATGAACATACATCTGTTTGTTTACAGAAACTAGAGATCCTCATTACACACACACACACACACACCAAAGATGGTCTGGGATAATAAAAAAAAAAATAAAAAAAAATTGAAGTGCCTTTCATGTGTTACACACCTGGAACTCATTTTACATGGACACACGCACACATTTACTTACATAACAGACTGAAAACACACAGCACTGCTGTCACACCACAAACACATACATACATGCTGAATAAAACTCAAAACACTCAAACACACACACACTTTTGACACACCAACCCATTTTAATCACTTAATAATTTATAATAATTAATTATAATACACACAATGTGAGTTTTCTTTTAAATTGTAACATACAGTATTTAGATAGATTTAGTTTTGCATGTGCAGGATGATGATGCGCCAGTCTATGTGTTATTAATGAAAGTTAATACCATGAAAGTTCAGTGATTAAGAAAACATTCACTTCAAAGACCTGCTTTTCTGCTCACTGATCTTTATACAGTATATGTACATTCTATATAGTATATGATATTATCTATATTACAGGTCAGTGTTTCTGCAATATTTCAAACCAACAATCCTTCCAACGGCACAAATTTTGTATATATAATTTAATAATTTATAATAATAATAATTATAATACACAACACACACACACACACACACACACACACACAAAGCATCATGATTTTTTTTTAATGAATAGAATTTAAATCTGTATTTGAAATATATATATTTTTTTGTAACACTATAAATGTCTTTACTTTCACTTTTACTCACTTCAATGCATTGCTTAATAAAAGTAAAAATCTTACTGACCTCAAAAAGTGTACATACTGATTATTTCATATAAATATTTGCTTTTATGCATGAACCATTTTTAATGGAAAATTCTGACTAGCCAAGAAGTGTGTGACAGCAGATGTGCGTAGGATAGGATATGTTTGTGTGTGTGTGTGTGTGTTGAGCAGGGTGGCGAACATGCATACATTGATAGTCCACTCACACTTTCACCACCAAGCTATCACGGAAATGGGTGGACACAGGAAGAGAGGATCCTGGGAAATGGAGCAGGGCAAGGTGTGGTCACATCACACAGGATATGCAAGGTGCTGAGGATCAATTGTGTGTGTGTTTGTCAGAAACAGACGTAATTAGTATGGGCCTGGGCCAGCGTGGACACGTGTGTTTGACAAAAAGAGACAAACAGATTTAGTGTAAGATGAGACTTCTGGCGTTTGTAGAGCATAATACATCCAGCGTGTAGCTGTGAGGCTCCATCACTGAATCAGATCAGCAGTCAGCTGGGACCGTCAGCAATGCAACCCGCACAAAAATATTTAAAGGTCAAGAGTCACGCACTACGAAAAACATTAGCACAGATGGACAACAGGGGATAGCCCATAATGCTTTGCAGCTTTGTCAGTTTACCAATGTACCTTCATCAGTCTGTTTTTAAAAGCATGTATCCTTCGCTGCTTGTGAAAAATCCCATAATCCTGATTTTGCATGAAGCCATTAAGACAATGTAATCGATTTTTGGTAACACTTTATTTTAAGTGTCCTTGTTATGGATTTTGCATGTATTTACTACAGCAATAAAAGTAAATTAGGTATAATTACAAGTAACTAAGACTAAACCAAATTCTAACCCTAAACCTTTAGTAAACGCATTCTTAATAAAGATTACTATTTATTTTACTGAGGACACATTAATTAATTTCGGCAGTAAACAAAAATCATTTTGTCTATCAACACAAAATCCATAACATTCTGTCAGCATGATTTGAAAATAAGAAAAAAAAAAATGATCAAAATTAGACCGATGGTCTAGGATGAGTTCGAAAAAGTAGGTTTTCAAAAATCAAAATGTAGGACAGGAAGTTTGGCCGATTATGGCAAAATAGGTATCGATGTTCTCAGCATGATCCAAGGAACTCATGAGTTTTATGACAATAGGCAAAACTAATCAATAGCTATTAGCATCTTTTGAAATTTTATTATGGTTTTTGACCACAAGGTGGCACTGCCCAAAATTTTTTTGAGTACCTTCAGGGCTTCAGACACATACCGAGTTTCGTGATTATACGCCAATGCATATTTAAAAAATACAACATTACAACAAAAAAATAAAAAATGAAAAAAGTTAATAATTGCACAACTCTGTATGTTGCCCCGAATCTAAAAAAAAAAAAAAAAACAGTCTTGTGGTTTTTGGCAAAACGGTTCTGAAGTTATAAGCAAAAAAATAAAATAAAATAAATAAATAACCATGTTGCACATCTCCTTACCACTACGCGGCACTGTGCTGAAACTGTTCAGGTACCCTCAAGTCATAGTGGTTATAACATACATCAAGTTTGGTTTGTATACGCTAAAGCCCAAAGTATACTTCAGCTGTCAGTGTTCCGCAACGGTCCACACACTGTCCTCATGACGCAATTATTGACATCCGAAAGCACTGCAACACCCGCTGAAAGCCATGAAACAGCTTGAAAGATCAAAGACAACTTTTAATATAACTTTTAGTATTATAACTCTAAGTCTTATACACCTAGGATGACTTGAGGGTGAGTAATGTATGGGTAATTTTTATTTTTGGGTGAACTAACCCTTTAAAGATTTGCAAGAAGAAGAAGAAGAACAAGAACAAGAACAAGAAGGTGCATACACATCTTTGGTGCTTGGTCCCAATTTAATATTCTTGCGTAGCAAGAGATTCAGACTGATAAGGACTGGGAATCTTGGCGGCTTTGAATGGCTAAGGACCGCCCAAGAGGCCATATGACTGACAGGTAAAGCAACAAATCACGTGTTTGTGCCGTGTCATGTTTAGGGGCGTGGAAATGTCCCCACAATAACAGACCCGTGTATAAAATTATTGTACGTATTTTAAAGAGTCTGTTCCGCAAACTTTACATATTTCACATACTTTTGAAAATGTAGTGTTTAGTTGATCCTGATAAGAGCTCAATGTCACAGTTGTAAACATGAGGGGGTTTAGCATCACGGCATCTTTTGTTTGCAGGTGAAATGTAAAAAAGAATGAAACACATGTCTCCTGGAAATCCTGTATAATTCAACCAATCCGATGACTCCTGAAACATTTCCAGTTTTGTGTGCTGTATGAATCAGACGTTCAGCCAATGGTCCGTGGGTGTGACGTCTGAGGCTGAGACTACCAATTTAATACAGTATCTAGCTCTGACGATTCAGTATAAGTGCCACACTGCTGTTGAAAAGTAGTGCAGGAGATAGCAGCGTCAGAGTCAGTTTCAGAAGCAGAAATTCCATTTGTTTTCTCCATAGGGGAATAGATTTTTAATGATAACTTGTAAAGTTCTAAAGACAGACATACTGTGAGCTCTGAGGTTGTTAATCAATGCTATATGCTATTGTTAAATTTGTCCGTTCACATTATTTCTTATGAAAAACTACATTACCCATGATTCTGCAAAAACTACCACCAATCAGAGAACAAGCAAATTGCACCAAAAGAACCCGTTAGCACACACACCCATTAAGGCCTGCAAATTACGTAATATGTTCAGTCTCCTACATTTTCAAACTACTTAAATATTTGCATATTTATGCATATTTTGCAATAAACAAAATATGTTGTTTCTGTATACACAATCAGCATTTTCAAATCAATAGTTTTACTATTTACTATTTAAGTTTTCTCCCACTGTTTTGTCTAAAATTAACATCTGTGATATTGTTATTTGCCTCATAGCTGGTTGGTTTGGTTCATGGCTTGTAACTCTTTAACAAAGACATTTTGTAAATCCCTATGGGAAAAATGAATGGAAAAAAATACTTCCGAAACAAGGCTGCTGAAAAAAGTGGAATCTGACTAAAAATGTATTTGATTTTTTATTATTATTATTTTTTAATGGCATTAATGGTTCCATGTAATGTAGGTCCTTTATCATCCATGGAACCTTTCCATTCCACTTTATAGTGGAAAAAGGTTCTACAGATTATTAAAATGTTATTCAAAAAATAAATATAAAAATAAATAAATAAATATTCACTGAAATATTCTTTGAAGAACCCAAAATGCTTCTTTTAATTGCATCTCTGCAAAACTCCCTTTTATTTTTAAGTGTATAATGAACCTCATTTGCACAGAAAGGCATGTTTGCTCAGAAAAGACTGGCGATGACTTTTGAGTGCACATGGTGCATCTCTATTTCAGCACACATAGCATCTGATCAACCTGGAGTGCAAGCAGTATTTGAATAAGCTGGAATACAGTCCTATAAAGTGGACAACTCTTTAGTGAGGCCCAAACAGAAAGAAATATCTGTCACGTAAGAGGATTAGCACAGCTCTGTCACTGCTTTTTCTCATTACTGCATCCCCAACGCTCTATTTTCACTTGATGTCTTAATGGCTGTGTTACTGTTGTGTGTCAGTCCACAGCTCATTCGTTATGCTGCAGAACTGCAGGATCACGCTCCAAATTTGGCAAAGTTTTCCAATGATGTGCTGCATCTGTTCTGATTTCTTAGGTTTTTCGCTGATGTTCCCACTCTGTCTGTGCAACAAATATGAGGGACACTGCTATTCTAAACAACTGGGGAAAAGATGGGAGATGTGATAGGATTATTTCAGGAAATTATGTCACAACAAACACCCACGTCATCCATCATCAGAGAACAGCTTTCCAAAAACATGTTTCATTTCTTGCGATTTAGCAGATTTCATTAAGAGTCTCAACTACCTCCCACTAAGCGATTTTCCGCCCAATCATTGTTGGAATCATTTACATAATCATTTGAAAATGTCACTTTGACATGCTGAAAACACTGTTTAATGAGACACAGTGCTGCATTTTACAGCCAAGTTTGTGTGGTTTTGTGCACTAAAAAGAACTTTCACATACACAGAAGCAGAGCAATGCAATGGCAATGGGAAAAACAAAAGAGATGGGGAGGTGAATGTACAGTAAATTATCTGTAAATAAATGCATGCACATATGTGTGTAGTCTTACCCGGGTGTGTGTGCGTATGTGCATTTTAAGGCCGTCGTTCTTGCTGAAGGCCTTGTCACAGTATGGGCACTGATACGGCCGCTCACCTGAAGACAGACAAACACAAACAAACATCAGACTGTCAGACAATAAATATATACTCTCAAATGGAACGGTTCATTCATCTTTTAGACAAAATAGCTTTTAAAAAAAAACTAAATGTTACATGTTTTGTATCACATTTGATACATTAGGCTCATATAATATGGAGTTCATATTCAAGAAAAGAAAAAAGAAAAAAAAAATTCAGAGGCCCAAACTGAACAAAAATATGCAGTTTGGTGCAGATGTTGATATTAATATGGACAAAAAGTAAGATGTTGTAATGTAAATCACATCTAGATCTTTATAACAGTATAACTTGCATGAAATAATATAAATATCAGTATCTAATACAATACTAATATATATTAGATTAATATAATCTATTTAAAGTATCAATATCTCCCAATAATGTCTTACTAAAATGATATTTATATGCTTAGCTTTATGATCAAAGCTCTGAAGTTTCAAAACACATAAATCAATGCAATACAGTGATAATTGAGAGGTGAAGAAATAAACGTTCCTCAAAAGCCTGATGATCATAATTGATATTCACATTTTAACATGATTTTTTTCTGAAAATGATGGATTATGGAGCAATTCTATGTTTAAGTAAGCCCAGTAAATGTTCATCTTGAAATATTACTAACAACATCAATTATTCTTACGTTAACTTTATGAAATTCTGTGTGATTTTACAGCAAAAAAGACACTTGAACCATAAGTTGAAGGTTTGTGGAGGGTTGTACAGTCACACTAAAAGACTTTTACTAGCTAAAAAAGTCTTTAAAAAGGCATGTGTGAGGGATTATCTGTGTTTGTTTCAGTTTTGGGTGGTTTGGTCACGCGTTTTAGGTCAGTTTCATGTGTTTCTGTTAGTTACCTTGGTTTTCCATTGTTTGAATTAGCACACCTGTTGACCATTTGGTTAATTAGTATGGTCTTCCTATTTAAGCCCTATGTTTCTTTCAGTTATTCTTCTGTTCCCATTGCATTATTCTTCATTGCTGTTTCTCTTTCCATTCCTGAGTTCGTGGAAAATTCTGTCACTAAACTCTAGATGGCGCAGGCCGATAGGTTCTAACTTAATCTTATATAATCACATAATTATAATTCACATGGTGTAGCTGATTGGTTTCTTTTCGTATCAGTAGCCAATGAGCTTGCTGCTCAACATTCAAATACTCAGCTAGTGCTTGCTGTAGCAGTTGTAGTGCACTTCAGAAACCCTCCACCTTCCCCAGCTCCACCTGTATAAATCTGCTACGGGGTGATTTCATGTATGTTATATATGGGAGTGATTTCATGTATATTATATGTGTAGCAGCAGTATTTCCGACATGCTCACAGCAGCATGTCTGTGGATGTACTGGCAATAGCAAGTCTCTGTACTTGATCTGCAGCAGCATAGCAGATCTATTCCACTAAGACTGAACACATTAACACTGCCATATATATTACCATGATAAACTCTCCAAGAATTGTCATTTAGATTCATTTTTCCACATTTTTGTAATCAAGTTGTGATAGCATGTAGTAGATTGTGTTTTTCAGCAAAGTTTTGGTCATGTTGTTAACTTAGAGATCTTAGAAATTGGAATATAATATATGATATAGTAGACTTTATAGGGTTAATAATTAATGTCCGGAGATTAAGAAAAACATTTTACTTCATGGTATATAGAGTGCTGGATTACAGCAATATGCTGTGAGAGCACCAAGCAGAGTTCAGTTTTCTAGGAAGCAGCATCCATTATTTTGATGGCAAAAAAGATACTAAATTCAGTTATTTTGCTCCATTATAAAAGCTAGGAGCAAGAATCGTAAACAAAGACTGCGATGTGGCATGTTTATTTGTGAGCTGTTTTTAGTAACTCAGATACAGTTAAGTCATTGTTCAAGTCGTTGGTTTTGAAGTAAAGCCACTGATCTCCATCCGACCAAAAGTGCCAGGACTGTTTAAATGGAAAATGAACGCTCTAATTGGTGATCAAGGCACATTATGGCTTCATAATCACTCCTAAGGTTCTGTACCACTGGAATCAAAGCTTGGAAAAAATGGAATCTTCTGCCTCTTTGGATCAAGAATGTTTTGATGCCAGGCACAATTCAGCTTTGGAACGGAGAACCTGGCACAGAGCACAGGAATCTGCATAATATTAAATGCTCCAATATGCTAAAGGATTCAATGCAGAAAGTAACTGTGTCATGCACAGAACTTGCAAAATAAGATGTATTTGATGACTTACTTTAGCCGCGTTTCCACCGCAGGAACTTTACCCAGGAACTAGGGACTTTGGGCTGGTACTCGGTGTGTTTCCACCACAGGAACCGGGAACTAAATAAAGTTCCAGGTAAAAAAAAAAGCCCCTCAGAAAGTCCCTGCTGGCGAGGTAGTACTTTGTCAAAGGTCCGGAACTTTCGGGGACGGGACTTGGGCGCTAAACATGCTGATTGGTTGAGTTCACGCAGCACTGTGATTTCAACCACCATTTATTCGGATCATTTTCAAAATATTACTGTTATTATGTCATGAAATATAATTAAAAAAGTATTTCAGTCGAGAATATAGTTGTTTAAAACTCAAATCTTTGGTTTATTTATAAAGACAGCGCCTATTTAAAAATGTGTTTCTCCGATTTCGGAGACGATCAGCTCCACGCGATCAGCGGGAGCTCAGTGATCATGTATCCACCGAGAGCAGCCTCACCTCGGCTAGTCCTTCTGACATGTGCCGCTGGCTCTTTAATGGTTAAACATAAAATATAATTCGTTTTGAGTAAATCTAACAGGTAATCTTTGGTCTGTATTCAACTTATCTATATGTTAAAATGAAAATAAAAAAGGCAAATTGATATAATATTTCATTTCATTGTAATGTAGGCTGTATATATACACATTTCCCCGAACTAAGCACATTTCTGCGGCTATTATTATCTTCAAATGAAAACGAAAGGAGGCAGTGGTATTTGATATCCTATTTTGTTTTATTGTAAATATACATTGTGGAAAATTGCAGTAGCCAAGGCGAGCTGACTGATATTATCAAGAATGCTGCTGTTTGCAGAATTACCAGATTTGTGTCGTTGCGGTCATCACACTCACGAGACGAATGCGCAAAGTCCGAACTACCGAGGACGCAAGTCCAAAATCAGCGTACTTTGTATTGAGAAACGCACGCAGACCTACGTCACCAGACTATTTGCCTAATCTTCACGGTACTTTAGAACGCCGTGGAAATGCAGAAAGCAACAGGTCTGGGGGGGAAAAAGTTCCTGGGAAAAAAAGTTCCTGGTACAAATGTTCCGAGTAATTTCGGTGGAAACACGGCATTTGAGGGTTTAAATGCTGCACCCTCAGGCTGGATGTCTTTTGTAAAAATTTGTTCCATATTTTTTTATCACAAATGCCCAAGATCAAGTATAGCTTGACTGCATATTGATATTTCAATCAGATATGTATATATGCAAACAGAGCAGGCTTTGATCTTTATGAATGCAAATATATATATGATGTGGCCCATAGAGGGCCAACGTGAAACGTGAAATGGCAAAGCATAACTTAATAAGACATTCCACAAGGAATCTAAAATATAAAACAGGATTTCCAAATCAATACTTTGTGTGTCTTCAGATTACCAGTGTTCCTCTCCAGAAAGGTAAAACCAAACACACAGGGTTTTTGTGTCTCTATATCCACTATCTTGAACCGCAGAGACCTGAAGTGGGTGGAGCCAGTTAAGCTCCACCCTCCATGGATTAAAGCATGGCCGAGCTGAATGGGAGAGATGCTATCTGAGCACACTCAGTATTACCACAAAGAAGGAGTGACAAGCTGTCAATCAGAGAGAGGACAAACACGTGTGTCTGTTTTAGATAAAGCTGATCCTGGCTGCAGATAGCAGAGCGGTTATGATTGCAGTGCTACAATCTTGCAGTGTGAGGCAAAAAACACCGCTGCACTGGAAGCCCAATTCAGTACTTCTGATTTTGTTTAGTTAGAAAAATGCTACTAATTAACATAAAATGAAAATTGCATTGCAAGGTCAATATATTTTACATTATGATAATTTATTACAATAACAATGTCCTAGACTGTGTTGTCATAGTTAACTAAATTTAAAACTGTTAAAAACCATTTTCATTAATTGAAATAAATTTGAAATAAAACATACAAATATTTAATTAAAACTTATTAAAAATATAGGTAACACTTTACAATAAGGTTCCATTAGTTCATGTTTTAACAAACAATGAACAACACATTTATTACAATATTTTTTAAATCTTTGTTCATGTTAGCTAAAAAAAAATACAATCGTTCATTCTTAGCTCATGCTAATTCACAGTGCATTAACTAATGTTAACAACCACAACATTTGATTTTAATAATTCATTCATAAATGTTTACATTAACGGTAACTAAGATTAATAAATGCAGTAGAAGTATTGTTCATTCTTAGTTCATGTTAACTAAAGTAATGTTAACTAATGAACCTTGTTACTAAAATATAACGTATATATATATATATATATATATATATATATATATATATATATATATATATTCTAAAAAGTTAGAAATATTTAAATGGCAACTAACTTAACTTATTTTAGATACTAAAATAGCTAAAACTAAAACAATAATAATAAATTAAAGCTAAATACAAATATTACAACAAAACAAAAAAAGGCAAAATGCATAACAAAATTACACAAACCTAAAATAAAATGAACATGAAATTAAAAATAATATGACTTACTATATAATAGTAAATAAATAATATTAAAATATGCAAAACAAAATACAAATAAATAAATAAATAAATGCTGTGGTCCTTAACTCTTTTTTCTTAAGGACATACAATTCACATTGGATATCACAAAACTGTTTATTATTATAAATTATAAGTGGACGTCCATGACATGCGGAGTCCCACAAGGCTCAATTCTTGCACCGCTCTTGTTTAGCCTGTATATGCTCCCACTAAGTCAGATAATGAGAAAGAACCAAATTGCCTGTCACAGCTATGCTGATGATACTCAGATCTACCTAGCCTTATCACCAAATGACTACAGCCCCATTGACTCCCTCTGCAAATGTATTGATGAAATTAATAGTTGGATGCGTCAGAACTTTCTTCAGTTAAACAAGGAAAAAACTGAAGTCATTGCATTTGGAAACAAAGATGAAGTTTTCAAGGTGAATGCATACCTTGACTCTAGGGGACAAACAACTAAAAATCAAGTCAGGAATCTTGGTGTGATTCTGGAGACAGACCTTAGTTTCAGTAGTCATGTCAAAGCAGTAACTAAATCAGCATACTATCATCTAAAAAACATTGCAAGAATTAGATGTTTTGTTTCCAGTCAAGACTTTGTTCATTGTTCATGCCTTTATCACCAGCAGCGTGGACTACTGTAATGGTCTCCTCACCGGCCTTCCCAAAAAGACCATTAGACAGCTGCAGCTCATCCAGAACGCTGCTGCCAGGATTCTGACTAAAACCAGAAAATCTGAGCATATCACACCAGTCCTCAGGTCCTTACACTGGCTTCCAGTTACATTTAGGATTGATTTTGAAGTACTTTTACTCGTTTATAAATTACTCAATGACCTAGGACCAAAACATATTGCAGATATGTTCACTGAATATAAACCTAACAGAGCACTCAGATCATTAGGATCGAGTCAGTTAGAGATACCAAGGACTCACACAAAACAAGGGGAGTCCGCTTTTAGTTACTATGCCGCCCGCAGTTGGAATCAGCTTCCAGAAGAGATCAGATGTGCTAAAACATTAGTCACATTTAAATCTAGACTCAAAACTCATCTGTTTAGCTGTGCATTTATTGAATGAGCACTGTGCGATGTCCGAACTGATTAAACCATATACTATTTATTCACTGTATTTTATGTAAAAACATTTTCTATTTTTATCTGTTTAATTCATTTTAAATAAGTCAATTTTTAAATCATTTCCAAAGTTTTAAAATTGCTTGTTTTATTTTTGTTATAATTTTTCTTCATGATTATTTTACTTTCTTTTATGTAAAGCACTTTGAATTACCATTGTGTACGAAATGTGCTATATAAATAAACTTGCCTTGCCTTGCCTATTATACAATAAATAAATAAATAAATAATGACCATATTATTTTGATCATAAACCATCCAAATTCTTAATATTACCATGAACTGCAAAAACCCAGCAATTTGCCAAGTTAATAACATACTGTAATTGTCATGCCCTGTCTAATTAATTATTTATTTATTTTATTTTTATTTATTTTTAATACCCCCCCCCCAATAATCAGTAAAGAACATGCAAAAAATGCACAGATTTTGTCATTGCTTATAAGTGTAATTACAACATGGATACTACAATGTAAAGTGTGATCAGACAGTGTCATACTTTAAATAATCTTCTTGAATTTGCAATAAATTAAAATGGGACATCTCTCAATAGATTAAGGCCTGTTTCACACGGGTGTCTGCAGCATGGGTAAATGACGCTTTATTCTCTTCAGTGCCCATATTAACAGAATACAGTATTCACAGTATACTAGAGGTGGAATGGTACACAAACACGACGGTTCGGTATGTACCTCGGTGTGACATCAAATTCAGTACAAATTTCAATTCATTATTTACAAAACTAAAAATATAATTAATATCATCTCTTTGATGAAGATTTAATAATTAACAGTGGTTTACTGAACAAATTGCTCTTTCTTTAAATAAATTCAGTTATAATTAAAATGTTCTTAGGTATAAAAATTTACCTCTGCTTATGCTCTAAACCAGCGCTTCCCAAACCTGTCCTGGAGGACCCCCTACCCTGCACATTTTGTATGTCTCCCTAATCAGACATACCCAATTTAGTTCTTGCAGTCTCTACTAATGTGTTGATGAGTGGAATCAGGTGTGTTTCATAAGGGAGACAGACAAAAGGTGCAGGGCAGATGGGCCTCCAGGACAGGTTTGGGAAGCACTGCTCTAAACTATTGTGAGCACATTTACATTACTATAAAGTTATAATTAACAACAGAGCCTAAACTTAAATTTAATTACTATTTATTTTTAAATATAACAAGCAACACTTAACTTAAAAAAAAAAATATGCAAACATGTAAATTGCACATAATGTAGTTTTAAAAATTAACTTCTAAATTATAAAAATTATATTTGTTGTTGAAATATATTAATTTACACAGTGCCACTCATAACTCGTTTCATTACAGAGTTACATTAAATAATTAAGACATCACTGACAGGTAAGTGAAATATAATGATTATAAAGTCTAATATTTTGCGAATTGCTCTTCTCTTGACCTCATTTATAGCGCACTAACGAGCTGTGGACACTGATGATTGAATGAAGTGAATGAAATGCTACGTGACATTTTGTTTACAAGCTGATTTATTGGCCTCTTTCCGCGGTTGAAATGCAGTTGAGTCGTGAGATGTTCATTTATGGTTATTTCATGTTAAAACTAGTAGCTAGTGAGAAGATCATGTGACCCTTCGACGGACGTGCACGTATGGTCCTTCGCTCTGCTCACTTTGTCAAATATTCTACAATCTTGATAGTAAATTTCAAACCACTTTCTATTTACTCCATCATGAGTACTTCAATGGTCAAGGACAATCAGAAAAGAGTGATCACCAATAAAGGATATATATTGGTGAGCAATCACCAATAAAGAAAAAAATCAAAGATTCCACCATCACTAAAGAATAGCTTGACGGTGGCATTGCTAATGGTATCAAGCTAGCACATAAAGAGGAGTAAAGTACTTTGGATTCGGTTGTGGGCTCGACAGTAAGAGATGCGATAGACTCTGTACTGACCCCAGTATTGCGTGACCTACATCTGGACATACTAGCGACCAACAATTCTGTAAAAGAGCTAAAAGCAGAAGTTGAAAAGCTAGCCATGGCGATGAAACTGATGAAACACATGACCGGGTCAATTCTGTTCAAGCAGCTGCACGTGAGGATAGGAGAACAGTCCCAAACCTGAGAGAGCAGCTAGAACACCTTACCGATAAAGTGACGAACATGGAGGATAGGAGCAGGAGAAATAACATACGACTGGTGGGGTTGCCAGAGGGGGCGGAAGGCTCCGATGCAGCCAGCTTTCTCAGAGATAATCTTTTCAAGTGGATTCCTGCACTGAAAGTACGCGATATTGAGACTGAGCAGGCTCATCGCATGTATGATGGAAGAAAAAGTAACTCAGAGCGGCCGCGTACTCTTATCTTTCGTGTGCTGAGATGGCAAGACAGATCGGCGATCCTGAAGGGTGCACCACAGGCATACCCGTTGAAATTTATGCAGGATAATGTCACGCTGCTCTTTTTTCCTGACTTCAGTCCAGCCAGGTCTGCCAGGAGAAGGAACCTCAACCCAGTCCTTAGGAGGATGACAGCACTGGGTCTGTAGCCGTTTCTTATCTATCCAGCGATAATTAAACTACGACACAATGGTGAACAGATGATGTTCAACTCTTCTCAGAAAGCAGAAGATTTTATTAGCTCACTGCCACAGAAGAAGGCATCTTAACTGCCCAGGAGAACAGAATAACCAGGTGGACATGGACACTTAAGTTGCTGCTGTGATCTTCTATGCTGCAATCTTGTCTATGACTGATAAGCTTTAAAATCTTTTTTTTCTTGGAGCTAATGGAGAGAAGGTTTGATTACTAGTTCTTGACACTGGGCTTTTTGGGGACAGGTTTTGCGCTGGTGTGGATCGGTCACGTATCCAAATATATATATATATTTCTTTTTTTTTCTATTCTTGGTAATGTGCGGTCTGTTTTGGTTCTTGTTCAAAGTTGTTTGTCGTACCTTTTTCTGTGCTACTTTTATTTTATACAACAGACATTAATATCTTTATTTATTTGAATTCATTTGAATTTTAAAAGGATTGCACACTCAGGTGGTTTGGCATATAGAGTTACTTTAAGGAGATCTCATTTTGTGCGGGATTGGATTGCGCCATCTTCTGGTCGACCACCTGTTTCCTCAGTGTGTGGTGGAATTGTTGATAGCATTACAATGCTTTTTTTCCGTCAAATCTGTTTTCTGTTATTCATGGAGCATGTATAATGGTTAAAAATATACCGATGATGTATTTTGTTTTTGTGATGTTTGTTGTATGTATATAAAAAAAAATTTATCACAAAAAAAACAAACAAACTAGTAGCTAGTAAAGAGGAAGAGATGATCGCACTGAAGAGTTGAACAGAGCCGTTTATACAGCGATCTGTCGCGACATTTCAAAGACCGTCAAAACGGCATTTATTGTTTGAATTTCCTGAAAAAAAGGACATAATATGAGAGATGAGACTTTGTTTGTTATCAAAACTAACAATATATTAAACTGGAAGTTTCCAATAAAGTTCAGATCGTGCAGTGGTTAAACGGTACGAATATGTGTACCATTACACCCCTACAGTATACAGTAATATAGTAATATTTTGCAATAAAATGAAAAATCCGGCAGTTGAGATATGTTATATAGTATCTGTTGCTTTACATGAGTGCACTGTATGTATACAAATAAGTTTGTATATATAGAGCTGTGTGATCATAAAGTTTACATTTTGTTATGATAGAAAACTGTTTAAGCTCAAGTACCCTATAGTGCCCCTTTCAACCAAGCTGAGAATAAATACACTGTGCATTATATATTACATACTGCAGTCTGACAGACTTTTTTCTAAAATCAAGACTACGCAGCATACAAATCAAGTTTTGCATGATGTCATATAAAATATAAAACAGATAAAACAGAGCTCTGTAGAACTGGAACAGTGAGAGATAAAAGTCAACTCACTGGCACAGCTTCTGATGCTCTGGCATGTTGCGTAGGAATTATTAAGAGAGTTTCGGAAAAGATTTAAAATATCAGGCTCACATAACCGTGAGATCCAGCCGTCACCAGCAGGAAGTGCAGCGAAACCCAGGCACGTGAAACAAAGCTCTATTCTCATTCCGGGCCTTTCTGGGCTAATGAAATAAGGGTTTTCTGGATGGAGAATGGCTCCCTTCGGAATAAGTAATGCGCCTGGCAATTGGGGCAGCCCCACAGAGAAACGTGAAATGGCAAAGCATAACTTAATAAGACACTGTCTTCAGAAGGATGCCAACTGCTGTGTTCTTGTGTGTGTGTCCTGATTGTGCAACAATCCCGTTTCTAATTCGCCTTCGCCTTCTTGTTAATGCTGTCTCTCGAGGGAATAACTCTTGGATTCAAAAAGACGTATGTACTGTAGATTAATTAGATAAACGAAGAGGTTGGCGAGGAAAACTTTTTTGCTGCCCTTTGAATAATAAGGTTAATTAGCTCAGCTTCAAGGGGAATGCACATTTAAGATGTTCATTAAACATGAGACAGCTCTCCAAACGAGTCTGCTGAGACATTACAAATGATCCGTTATGATGCTGATTTGATGGTGACATGCTTACCTAATACTTCCAAAATCTGGATACAATGCAGCAATCCATGCAGTCCACCAAGCACAGTTCTTCGTAATGGAAAAATGATGCATTCCACATCCTTCAGAGCATTTCTATAAATGGTTTGAGGACAACACGCACATGCAAGAAAATCTTGAAACTGGTCTTCACCAGCTGCATCTTAAAACCACATCTCACATCCCCATCTATCTCTCTTAGATGAAGTGGTTTTCTCCTTTGGTTTTGGTCTGCATTCGGGTGTGTATTTTTGCCTTTAGGAAACATCCTAACCCTGTAAAGCTATTTATCACCACTGCGTCTGTTGCAGACAAGTCTATGTGTCTTGCATGGTTTGATGCATGTTTGCAACTTTCATGAAGAATGTCAGTGTCGGTTTACAGGTCAGCGTATTGACAAACAAGTCAATGTACTTCACAGATGTTCTTGGGAGGAGATTCGTCATTTATGTAACAAGTAGGGTATTGGGTTAGAGCTTGTCTTAGTCTCTGTAGAAGACATTAGAAGAGGGATACAGCAAGATAGTGTTCAGTCTGGGCCCTGGGTCGAGGGATTTGAGCATCTGTCAGGTCTGTAAAACAGGGATTAGCTCAGGACAAAAAGAGCCTGTGTTCTCACGAGCAGATGGTATTGAGGAGGACCGTTCCTGACTGAAGTTCTGCCTCTTCTTCCACAGTCTGATGCAATATAATCTTATCAGACACAAGGCAACTCCTTCCCTTAGGATGCTGGTTTACACTGATGCGAGAGCAGCATATAGCTCCACTAAATAGTGCACAGGGGTGTTCATACAGTACAGGTCCTTGCAGCTCAGTTTTTAAAGAACTTTCATTCTGTTTAATTTGTGTTCTAGTTGTTTTTGAATGCAAGGACGCATCCTATGTGAATGGTCCTGTTTGAATGAATTTACGTAAGTGCTGCACTGATAAACTTTTAAGCCCTTTCATGTTTTGGCAGATAAGAGATTAATGGCAGATATAAAATTCTGCACTAATAAACTTCTAAATCAGCATCTAAATCAGACGCCACAACATTGTAATGTGCAGAATAAAAACGGAAATTCATTTTGAGATCTACTAAAATTATATTTAGCACTCTTACTGGTTACTGTTTATTTTAGAAATACATAATATATAAAGTAAGTCCTAAAATAATAATAATAATAATAATAATAATAATAATAATTTTTCATTATTTATTCAATTTAATTTTATTGCAAAACTACATGAATTCTTTTTTTTTTTTTTTTTTACTTCTGTCGATCTTAAAAGATCGGGAAAGTTCCCCACTTCACTCATGTTCAAGTTGGTCATGCAGATTTGCTGCACTGACCAACAGAAAAGCATGCTTGGTTTGAAAGTGTCTTTTTTATTCTCCATATGCTATTCACAACAGACAACGAAGTGCCACTTAAATTCTACTAATATGACTGCACCTAAAGTCAGCTTTTGAATGACATGAGGGTGAGTAAACCGAGTGGGTAAATTCGTTTTATTGATGGTTGTTATTGTTTGTGTACAAGTATGTATGGGCATATATAATTAGTAATGTAGGGTAATGTAATGTAAAGTTTTTTTTTTCCTTTTTTTTTTTCCCCTAGGGGCCTTTCTAGGAGCCTGAGATGCAAATTAGCATATGCTATACTCGTTATGTACAACACATATTTCCCAGTTTTTTTTATTTATTTATTTTATTAGTATTTATTTATTTATTTATTTATCTATAAATCAATCTATTTTTACCTTCAATAACCATCAATAAACAAACCCCATCCATCAATAAATAAACACAACACACACACACACACACACACACACACACACACACACACATACATATGTATATATATATATATATACATATGTATATATATATATATATATATATATATATATATATATATATATATATTCCTTTAAGTGCTCCAAAAGTGTGTACTGCCACTATTAAAAGTGGCCTGACAGCCAGATAACATAATACCACACACAAAAGAATACCTTGTTGTGGTTGTGAACTGATGCATTTTCTTCAAAAACTGAAAATCTACTTGTTATTTTGATTTATTGAAAGGATCACTATCTGAGCCCCTGGTGTGTGTGTGTATGTGTGGAAATGCCGCTAACTGATTTAGCATGTGTTGTAATGCAACACCGACTTTGTGTGACCCAAGTGTCTCTGCTCTCTCTCCAGATCCCCGGCGGTCCCCTGTGGCCCCAGATACCCCCATCTGCTAATCGATCCGTTTGGCACCCCCCTCGTGTGAGAGTGAGTGAGTGAGTGAGTGTGTGTGTGTCTGGTGAACAGATGGTTGTCCCTGTCACATGCCGAGCATTGTGCTGGTGTTACGGGGAGATCTTTGTAGCTCAGCACCTTCAGTATGAAAGCCATTAGGCCTGTCCATCACACACTCCATCCTGGCTTCCCCTTTCTCATTTCAACATTCAAAGCAGCTTAACACATTCATACACACACGGACAGTAAATATAGGCCTGAACGCCGCCGAGTATGGACCGGCAGACTGGAATAGGGCAGCAATACAATATTGATCGGTTTTGACCGAGATTGACTTTGATTGACTTCATTTCATACTTGACCTGGTGATTACTGACAGACCTCCACAACTAATTTTGTGGCTGCCACACAGGCTTAAACGTTACCATGTATGCGCTGTGATAAGTTCATGTACACGCATGCAGAGATGTTTCAGGACGGATGTTTAGTGGGATCATTTTTGGCTGAAGGTGATTTAAGTGATAAGTTTCACATGCGATTTGTCTGTTCCGACCAATGTGAACAAAAAATAAAAAATAAATAAATAGAAAAGGTTCTGGATTCTTCCTCTGCTATTCACTGTCTGTGCAAAATAGTCTGAAAATGTTTGTGAGCATCACCAAGCTGCCATAGCAGTGGCTTTGAGCAAGTGACCAGAAGAGTAAATCTTAATGGTTGGCCAACTTTTTCTGCAGTGAGAAGAAAAAAAGATTAGAAAACCACTCTGTAAAAAAATAATAATAAAAAATCTGTCACACTGACAGCAATCGAATGTCTGTGCCCGTCTGAACAGATGCTTTGACAGCTGTTCATTTAAATGGAAAAGTTTATTACACCAAACTATCATTTTGTCAACAAGAAAAAAAAAAGCACTATGCAAAGCAATTGAGGTGAACTATCCCTTTAAAAGACACAATTGCAATTGTTACATGTGCATCTGGAAACCCTTTCAAAGAAGTTGCATCAGTAAATAAATCACTTTAAAGCTCTATGACTATGGCAAATAAACCATTTAATATAAAAAAGTATTAAATGAATTGGCTGTAATGTTGCATATTGCCACTCAGCGTCTCATGAGATTTTACAGGAGTCTCGTTGCATTCAATTACATCCAGCTGTGTGAACTGCTGTCAATACACTTCTGATGTGTCTCTTTTGGACATTTTCCTAAACCAGCATAATTATATGTTAAACAGTTTGACAATCCTGACCTACTTCTACTGATTTAACATATGATTCATTTACTGAACTGCAATTTCTTTGTTAATGCATCAGTATTATGCATCAATATAAAAAGGCAATATATATAATTATTATTAAATTAAAGGAAAATGAGAACAAATGCATGTTTGTTTGTTTTTTCTTCTTATGATATGTCTTTGGTGGTTTGAAATTGACCACTATGTTTTCTAGCATGAAAACCCTGTGAGCCCCTAATTCAAACAACCCTCCAACTAATCAGTGTTGAAAAAGTGTAGTTTTGCGTAGTCCTACTCCCAGTGCTGTCATCAAATCAATCAACAGTGGCAGATAAAGTAACTGCGGAAAAATATTTCCTAAACACATCTTGAATCTGAATTCATTCAAGTGGAAAAAGCTGCTCTTCTTCTGTTGTTTGGATCCAGCAGCAGGCAGTTCAGTAGAGATGTTTATATCACACACATACATAATTTTACTGGACTGGATGGGTTTCACTTTCCAGATGTGGACGGACAGTGTGTGTGTGTGTGTGTGTGTGTGTGTGTGTGTGTGTGTGTGTGTGTGATTATCTAAGCGTGCACTGTTAGACTACTGTGAGGACACAGGCTCCTGCAGCGAGAACATCCCAAAGAATTACCCATCACTACACACACATACGCACGTGCCTCAGCTTCCTTTAGCATTACAAGATACATGTGCAGAACTTCCTACAGCTGTGCTGTAACTTTTCATTCTATCCTTCCACATCTGAGCACCATAAACATGTCACTCCAGCCCTGAGATAGTACCACTTTGCCTACTCAAAGTTTAATAGTTGTTTATTACACCGAATTTTTGCACCAAATGTTTGCTTGGTAACACTTTAGTTTAAAGACAAACTCTCACTATTAACTAGCTGCATATTAGCATGCATATTTTATTTTATTATTAGTACTTTAAAGTACATATTAGTGTCTTATTCTGCACGACCATATTTTAGATCTCTTAATCCTACACACAACTAAACATAACAACTACCTTACTACTATTAATAAGCAGCAAATTAGGCTTCTATTGAGGAAAAAGTCATAGTTTTCAGTTAGTTAGTGAGAATCGGTCCCCAAACTAAAGTGTGACTGTTTTATGAACAAGGCTTAACATGTTCAATTGTAATTGTTAACATCTTGAAACCCTTTCAAAGAAGTTGAATCACTAAATTAATCACTTTACAGCTCCATGACTACGGCAATTAAACCACTTCTCAATCAATTCACTGGCCGTAATGTTGCATTTCACCACTTATCAGTGTCTCATGGGCCAGTTTTCAACAATGGATCCTATGGTAGTTAAGCAACACTTCACCATTAGTTTTAAGTGTTATTTAGAGCTTAGCTTATTTACAAATGTCACTTATAGCAGTTTCTGCGCATGACTTTCCACACAACATTAAGGAAATGATCGGAAATTGTGTTTAAACTTTGTGGGCAGAATTTCCATCTTTCCAGAAGTAGTAAGCACTGTCTACTTTATGGACATTTGTCTGACAATGTGGGATATATTGTGTGACTAAAGAAACAGTAACTAAGAAATACCTTTCATTTCACGCCATGAACCTCGCAATCTCTGACAAATCCAGGGATCAGTTTTTCCTGAGAAACGCTCTTTCTGAGACCAGTATCCTGTAAACACGACCATGTTTTCCAGTGGAATGATTCAAACCTGTGCACGCCGGTGCATCCTGACCAACGGAAATTATGTAAAGCCAGCCCATTAAACTGGAATCAGACTGGATTTAAAGAAAGCTATTGTCATTATTGTGTGCAACATCCATCAGTTGGTCAGTGAGCGACGCTGGGTGGAGCGTGGAACCCCAAACTCCTGCTTTTTAAAATAGACTGTAATCCAACAATATTGTTGTTGTAGTACCTCCCCGACTCTGCTCTCTAATACAAAAGTGAATGATACAGACGTCTGGTAGAAAAGAAATGTGGATAAGGAAAACATAATGCCTTTCATCAAGTTATTTTATTTTTTTTTAAGTCTAAGACATAGGACCCAAAATCCTGAACATTTTAACCAAAACCCCAAAAAAACACAGCTACCACCCTAATCAGACACACCTGAAGCAGTTAATCAAGGTCTTCAGGATCACTTGAAAAAAATCACAGTTCAGGTTTCTAGTTATTGTTAGAGAAGTGTGTTCAGATCATGGCTAATGTTTTGTGTCACTTTCACCTACGACCCTCAATAGCATGTGCACTGACCACATGGCTGAACTACTTTCACTGATGAGGGCACTAGACTAATGTGGCTTGATCTGTCCTGAGGGCAAACACATAGGCTTTTCCACACACACACACACACACACACCTTGCACATCGTGGCTGTACAATGGCTCTTTTCAGTTTCGTGTAAATAAGATGTAAAACCAAGGCAATTTAGCCTCTTCCAGGCCTTGACACCTCACCGATGTCATTCAGCCCTTCACATTCTGTAAGTGTTTCCTTTAGGTCCTCCTGCATTCCTCCCACCAATGGCACCACACTGACCCAGCAGAGCGTGCAAACCAAGACTAATGCATACATGTAAACAGAACATCTATTCACGCCGGAGTCCTTGGATCTGTTTGGACAGTGTTTTTAGTTCAACCTTTAAAGAGAAACACCCATTCCATCTTAAAACAGCCCAGTCTCTATGTGCTTTGACGTCCCGTACTGTAAGTTAAGACCGTGACACACCATGCCGAAGGTTGCCTAATGTTAGGTCAGCGTTTTTGTTTTTGCAGTGTGTTTTGCACCAATGGTACAAGTCTGTCGGAGGCTTTTTGGCAGACTGAGCATGTTGAATCGGCAGTGGAGGCTGTCAATGAGAGAGATTGCGCTGATTAGCTGTTCAGCTTAGCAAAACAGTGCACAAAAAAAAAAAAATAAAAAAAAAAAAATGGAAGTGACAAAATCAAACAAGTTGTGTCAAGATGGCACAAAAGTAGGCTCTTCTCATTTTCCATATCAACAGTCCTAGTTCTGGTTTCTCTTTTTGAATGACAAATACAGACTACTGCCACCTGCTGGTATGGAGAGTTGTTTCGTCTCATGCAGGAGCAGAACGTACGTGCTAGTTGGCCATTGGCTGAGTCTTTGCAGCATTTTCAAGCACAAGTTTTTGACCCTGACGCAAGCGGCGTGAGTGAACACCACAGTTAGCTTTCATCGCTGCCTGTTCTTTCATGAGGTTTGGTGAGTTTGTGTGAGTATTGTGACAGAAGTGTACAAATAGGTGAAAATTAATTATTTTGGGTGTCACCCAGTGGCAATTTGTGGTATATCACCTAAACAAAATCTCAGGAACCTCGGTTTTTGGAAATTAACTTAGTTAGACCTATGGCTTTGATTTGATAGCAATTTTAAATTCCAAAATATTTTCTAAGATATTTATTTTAAATAAAATATATATTTTTAGTACAGTACATTTTCTTATCAGTAAACAATCTTGTATATATATTTTTTTTCTTTTGAAATGATTTCACTTCATCAATAATCTGCTGACTATCTTCTTTAAAAAAGATTGTATTCCAAAGTGTTCATGAATACTATGATATGAAAAATAAGATTTAGTATCACTGAATTAACCTAAATATATTAAGTTATACCAACAAAACTGTTTTGGTGGGGGTTAAATCAGGTAAAAATGGCTCTTCTGAGTCCTCAGAAGACTTCAAATATAAGTCACGAGTCATATGGATATATTTTCTGGTACTTATACATCAGCTGAAGAGAATAAAATCATTCATAGCGCTGTTTAGAGGTACAGTTGTGGTGTTATAAAATGGGAATGAGGTGAGGGTGTATGTTTTTAGAGTTGGTTTTTGTATGCCGCGCTGGCTAACAAGCGAAATGCCGTGTGGCGCCAGAGGATGACATCATCAACACGTTGAGTTCAGCAAAGGTGGATTTGCATTATTCTCCAGCAGTCAGACGTGGCGTGAGCTGTTCTGTGCCCTGTCACGTCCAAACCCAGCATTACCAAATAAACAGCCTTGATCACACGCATAGTACATTCAGCTTTGTCTGAAAAGGCGCGCTGTCACCACAGAAATTAAAAAGAGCTAAAAACACAGCTTTTTGGATGTTAATGGGTGGGTGGAATGAACATTTTGTGTTTAGTTGAGCTCAAGTGCGGATCTGAGAAACAGATGGTCGGGTTTATGATTAGGTTTAGATGTTTTAATTGGGTATGATTTCATTTATAGGAAGTACTGGGTTGAGTTTAACTTTGGCAAAAGACACAGAATCAAGCTTCTAATCAAGCAGGTAAACCAAACAAACCATCTTGAGATTAACCCTTTGAACCAGCAGAGAGGCTGTTAGCATGGGGTTTTAACCCCACTGAGGAGAGGTGAGCTGGGGGAAGGACAGAGGAAGACACAACTGCAACAGAAATCTGTTTTCCTGCTAGTTCTATAGCTTGGTCCTTCAACATATATAATGCAATGATGTCTTTTAAACTCCACAAAAATTTACTTTGCTTACCAAACTTGATGTAACTTGATGGATGTTCTGGTTTTGGCATGTATTGTTATTTACTAATGTGTTGAGTGATATATTAAATAAGCATGATATAATCACAATGAAGTTGCCTATGATATAAAAACTAAGCATCTCAGTCATGTTGATGTTTTCATTTGCAAGTATGAGTGTTAATACAGAGGTGTTATAGTAGCATCTCTGATACTTCAGTAGCAAAAGTGCCTTCAGAGTTGAAAAATGTAAAGTAAAATCCCAGATTTTTTTCATATATTAAAAAAAAAAAAAAAAAAAAAACAGATTATCAAAAAAAAAAAAAAAAAAAAAAAAGGCCGGGGACCCGATTCTATCCATCAGTTGTTGACTGGACGAAACAGATTTATTATTATTATTATTATTATTATTATTATTATTATTATTATTATTATTTTAACCAAAAAAAACAGATAACACAAAATTTCATTTCATGCCAACTTAATAGAAAAAATGTAAATATAAAAAAAGAGGTTATAGCATGCATTTAAAAAACAGATAGGGTGAAATTTCATTTCATGCCAACTTAATAGAAAAAATGTAAATATAAATATTTATAGAAATGAAAACCAATTAATCCTTTCTTCTTAATTTAGTAAAATGCATGCTCTATATTATATTGAATCAATACACTGATGTCCAGCTGTATATTGAATTATTATTATTATTATTACTTCTGGTCAAGACCAGGTAGACATAGATAACCCACAACACTGAAGTTTCTCAGCATGCATCTCTTTACAAAAAGAAGAGCAAATAATACTAGTGCGGTTGAAAAAAACTGAAAGTCAGATTTACAGGCAGCAGAGGTCAGGGGTCACAATGCTGGATGCCTACAAAGAGTGTTTTTTTTCTTTCAGGCATAACACTCACTCTCATCATGTCTACTGCATTCCAGCACACACATACAGTGTTTTTACTCCACTGGGCATGTGTTGGCCTTGTTGAACTGTGTGTGTATGCATGTGTGGGCTAGGGGTTAGAAAACAAGTCCTTATATATGTATATGTGTGTGTGTGTGTGTGTGTGTGTGTATGTGTGTGTGTGTGTGTGTGTGTGGTAGTCTGTTGTTATGGCAGCACACTGGAATGTTGAGCTCTCCACTATAAAGGCTCTTTAATGAACATGCTCTCTGTCACCATGTCCACACTGAGATGTTCAAAAAGAGAAAGACGGAGACAGAGAATCATGCCAAAGGCAATTTTTTTTTCTTGAATTCATTGTCTGTATTCATGCCATGAAATAAGCATCTAAATTATCGTTTAATACTGAGTTTTAGCCACCCTCTGGGGATCGATAAGTTCAGGATAAATGATGAAAGGTCAGCATACAGTGTATGTTTGGATAAAGAGGTACTGACCTGTGTGGCTACGGATGTGCACTCTCAGTGTGCCGTTACTGGCAAACTTCTGGCCGCAGTATGGACAGATCTTCTCCTTCTCTCCTGTATGGGTCTAAAAGAGAGAAACACAGTACAACAGAGTGTTAACATTTGAGAACAATCCTCTAAATTGTCTATGATTCATCTTTGATGAGAAATCAGCATCTGGGCTGCTCACACTGGCAGTTTTATTTGTCGTCTCAAATAAACTGTCAGTGAGAATACCCTAGATGTCATTACTCTTGCTGATTTCTGTAATATACAGTAAAAGCTGTGCAAACTGAAGTGATCTGAAGTTCATTGCGTCAGTTCAGATCTCTAGAGTTTTTACTGAACTGATATACGTCTCTAGAACTCTAGAAGAGATCTGAACTGATGTCATTTGAATTGAACTGATGTGAAACATTTCAAACAATGCAATTGTTTTTTTGTTTTTTTTTACTGAATCAACTGGTTGAATAAAAAATAACCAATTCATTGACCTAGTTCTTAAGTTCAAATCATTGACTCGATAGATCGCAGAAATCACTTAAAGTACCCTTATTATGCCATATTGCCTTTCATGCAGTGTGTTCTGTAGCAGTATTGCGAATACAAACTGCAAAGTTGTAAAGCATACAGTGCAAGATAAATAAAGTTATTGTCTCCCAAAAGAAAGAATCAACTCTGAACAGCGTAAACGAGTCGTCAGTAATTCCAATCCCACTTCTGTGATGGCTACACATCACAAGGTAACATATTTGCATAAAGCCCGCCTCTGTTCTACACTGGCCAGCTGTGAACTACTTGACCTGTCTTGAGCTGGCTCTACTGTAAGTATAATACATAATAGATGTTTACATTTTCTTTCAAACTTTCAAAATACGGATCTGAGGCAGTGGGTGTATCGTTTCCGACACGCTCTGTACGCGGTAGACCAATTACAACAGACTGGGCCATCTGACCAATCAGAGCAGAGCAGGCTCACGGAAAGGAGGGTTTAGAGAGGCCAAATCTCAGAACTGTTTCGAACGAATCATTTCAGAATCGCTGGAAAATTATGTGATAATAAATGTATATTTTGAGAAAAAGCAGCGTTGTCATAACTCTTACTTACATTTTGAATTTTTTTTTCACATGCAAAGATGTCTTATAACTTTCGAAGACTGAAAAAAAATGATTACATGGGTCACTTTTTTTGGTGTTTTTCTCTTTTTGCCATTTAATTGAACAGCCATGGCCAAATGTTGTGTGTAGACCATGTGAAGACCTGTGAGCATGTGATTTTTTATTATTATTGTTATAATTATTACTTTTAATAAAGGCAAAGTAGTTTAAAATGACAATAAATGTAATTCTAAACTGGTACGACTAATGTAAAATAGATAGATAATTTTCATATTTGGGTTCCATCTAAACCGCTGAGCATGTACATTCTCACGCAATCTTTATTCATAGCATTAACATGAGCGCTATTGATAACGTTTAAGGAAAACGTATGAATCATATAATTTTTGGGCCGTATTCCAATAAAGCTGCTGTAAACAGGGCTTTTTTTTTTAGCGCTGGAGAGAATAGCCGAACCAGCTCCTCCACCTCCTACTATTTTCTCCATCTCTTTATCTTTTTCCTCTTTTCCTCCCTTTTCCCTCTCATTTCCTTTCCTGCCTCTTATCTCTCCCCTCCCATCTCCACTTCCTCACCTCCATCACTTCCTCTTTTCACCCCCCCATCACTCACTCATAATGTGTAGAGAGACAGTTTAAAACACCATTACTCTTTCTGTCAAATCCTTTAAAATGCTCCTGTGATGTTGTATAAAAACCTGTACACACACACACAGACGCTCACACATGTCCACCAGATGCGTCTGCATAGCATTAGGTTGGGGTTTGTTTGTGTCACGGAGCTGCACACAGCACTTAACATTACGTAAAACACTTCAGCAGTCATATTTATGACTGTACTATGACTGAGATATCTTTGATCATTACACAGCTTCCTGCAATACTTGATTCTGATTGGCCAATCATAGCATTTTGCAGTTAAAGAATTGTAATATACCGTACTAGTTTCATATCTTTCATATCTTTCTTTTTTTCTCATGTAATAATAATTAATTAAAAGCAAATTAAATTAATATCTGTATTCATCATGGATATTGATCAAATTAAATTGATCAAAAGTGACAAGTCATTGTAATAAAGATTCCTGTTTCAAACTAATGCTGTTCTATTCATCATTAATCATGAAAAAATAAATAAATAAATAAATAAATAAATATATATTTTTTTAAAGATATTTCTAAAGATATTTCATATATATATATATATATATATATATATATATATATATATATATATATATATATATATATATATATATATATATATATATGTTTTGTTTGTTTTGTTTTGTTTACATAATATACAAACCCGATTCCAAAAAAGTTGGGACACTGTACAAATTGTGAGTAAAAATGGAATGGAATAATTTACAAATCTCATAAACTTATATTTTATTCACAATAGAATATAGAAAACATATCAGATGTTGAAAGTGAGACATTTTGAAATGTCATGCCAAATATTAGCTCATTTTGGATTTCATGAGAGCTACACATTCCAAAAAAGTTGGGACAGGTAGCAATAAGAGGCTGGAAAAGTTAAATGTACATATAAGGAACAGCTGGAGAATCAATTTCCAACTTATTAGGTCAATTGGCAACATGATTGGGTATAAAAAGAGCCTCTCAGAGTGGCAGTGTCTCTCAGAAGTCAAGATGGGCAGAGGATCACCAATTCCCCCAATGCTGCGGCGAAACATAGTGGAGCAATATCAGAAAGGAGTGTCTTAGAGAAAAAAAGAGTTTGAAGTTATCATTATCTACAGTGCATAATATCATCCAAAGATTCAGAGAATCTGGAACAATCTCTGTGTGTAAGGGTCAAGGCCTGAAAACCATACTGGATGCCCGTGATCTTCGGGCCCTTAGACGGCACTGCATCACATACAGGACTGCTACTGCAATGGAAATCACAACATGGGCTCAGGAATACTTCCAGAAAACATTGTCGGTGAACACAATCCACCGTGCATTCGCTGTTGCCGGCTAAAACTCTATAGGTCAAAAAAGAAGCCATATCTAAACATGATCCAGAAGTGCAGGCGTTTTCTCTGGGCCAAGGCTCAGTTAAAATGGACTGTGGCAAAGTGGAAAACTGTTCTGTGGTCAGACGAATCAAAATTTGAAGATCTTTTTGAAAAAACTGGGACGCCATGTCATCCGGACTAAAGAGGACAAGGACAACCCAAGTTGTTATCAGCGCTCAGTTCAGAAGCCTGCATCTCTGATGGTATGGGGTTGCATGAGTGCGTGTGGCATGGGCAGCTTACACATCTGGAAAGGCATCATCAATGCTGAAAGGTATATCCAAGTTCTAGAACAACATATGCTCCCATCCAGACATCGTCCCTTTCAGGGAAGACCTTGCATTTTCCAACATGACAATGCCAGACCACATACTGCATCAATTACAAAATCATGGCTGCATAGAAGAAGGATCCGGGTACTGAAATGGCCAGCCTGCAGTCCAGATCTTTCACCCATAGAAAACATTTGGCGCATCATAAAGAGGAAGATGTGACAAAGAAGACCTAAGACAGTTGAGCAACTAGAAGCCTGTATTAGACAAGAATGGGACAACATTCCTATTCCTAAACTTGAGCAACGTGTCCCCAGACGTTTGCAGACTGTTATAAAAAGAAGAGGGGATGCCACACAGTGGTAAACATGGCCTTGTCCCAACTTTTTTGAGATGTGTTGATGCCATGAAATTTAAAATCAACTTATTTTTCCCTTAAAATGATACATTTTCTCAGTTTAAACATTTGATATGTCATCTATGTTGTATTCTAGAAACTTCCACATCACTGCATTCTGTTTTTATTCACAATTTGTACAGTGTCCCAACTTTTTTGGAATCTGGTTTGTATGTATGTGTAAAAAAAAAAAAGAAAAAAAAAAACCTTTACATGTCTGGAAATTCATAGTTATTCTGATTCAAAGAGGATAAAGGAAATACGCATGAAGTCTCTTGCTTTAATAAAGCCTACTCAACCAACTTGAACATGTGAAGGCATGACTAGCATGGAAATCATTATGTTAGCTAAAATTTAGTGTTTGTTAGTGATTTAACTTTCCATGGTGTGCATAAATGCAGTTGTGTGTAAGTTTTATAGTGGAAAATGAGCTGGGAAATGTAGAGTCCCCACACCCCGGATCAGTCAATGAAAGAAAGAAAGATCATAGCAGTTCACATACATTTCGACATGTAGGCTTATTTTAAAACAGACTAATATGCTGCATTTATATTGTATAAACTATATTTATACTTGTACATGTTAAAGAAATAAAATAATAATAATAATAATAATAATAATAATAATAATAAAACTGTAATATTAAACTGTATAGCCACTAGATGTCTTATAAAAATATAAAGCATCAACTGTTTTCAACATTGAGAATAATCAGAAATGTTTCTTGATCAGTAAATCAGCATATCTGAATGATTTCTGAAGGATCATGTGACACTAAAGACTGTTGTAATGATGCTGAAAATACAGCTTTACATCACAGGAATAAATAAAATTTTACTATATATATATATATATATATATAAATATATATATATATATATATATATAAATCTAAAAAGATGTGGAAACCACACAAACAAAAATCTGACTCTTTATTGTACCAAAATCCTAATGATATATCACTTGCATAATAATTTGGAACGCAGTGCATATTGTACTGTAATATAAGTGAAATGTGTTTAGCTATGCTATTTTTGCTTAAACATTTTCCGCACCCATGTGTTCTTGGTTATGCTCGCACGAAAGTCCTTACTGATGGCAAGAATGTTGTTACGTTTGTTTGAAAGATTATGAAAACAGATATTTTGTCTTTAGAATAATGTGCACTGATGAATCGTACACGCAGAGGTCACTTTCAAATAAAGCAGCTTGAACCGCTGCAAAATCTGCATCTGGAAATCTTTTGCCCTCACACACCATTCTGTATTGTGTGGATTCCTATTAAAATGGCTAGATTGGCTAGATCTGCGAAAATGCCCCAAACAATGGTAAATGTGATCACACCTCTGCAGCCCTAGTTAATGGACTTTTTTTTCACTGGAGAAAGCATTATTCTGGATAGAGGACTCATATTTTAGCTGGAAGCAGTGATTTGAAGTTAAAAATGTCTTTACAATGGATTACAAAAAACAGTTTTCCACTTAACAAGACATTAACTCATGGACTGGAGTGCTGTGGATTATTGTGATGTTTTTATCAGCTTTTTGGACTCTCATTCTGACGGCACCCATTCACATTTTTTTTTTTTTGGAATAATGTTCACTGATGAATTGTGCACAATAAGGGACATTTATTCACAAAATAGGGTCGATTTTGATTTCATGATCACAATAGCTACTGTTTAAGAGTATCATATCATTGATGGGGTATCTGACATACGGCTGGGCCTCTATTCTCCTCATTCTGTCAGAAAGTAATTGAATATGATAAAGCTTCTTTACTCTTGTGCCAGCAATAGCTCACATTTCAGTCCTGTCTGAAATTAGAGAACACAATGTCAAATTCAGCCCATGCTATCTCAACTGTAATCACACACACGGCTTTTAACCTGTATAGGAGTTTGGTGTCACTGTGCGCTGTTCATATTAAGTGCTTTAACTGAAGTATGAATCTGAGATGAAATTGAATATGAAGTTGATGACATGTGAATACAATCATCCTCTGTGTGAATGGGGCTATAAATCATAATCGAGCTATGATTGGAGGGACTGCTGGTTATACAATGTGCAGGATATAAGATGATTATGGAATTCAGTTTCACCGTGTGTGAGAAAACACATATTGGAAACATTACTGTGCTGGATTATATGTGAGCTAACTTCGGCTGGAAAATAAATAAAGGTTTTTCAACTTCAAAATGAAAGTCCTTATATTAGAAAAGAGCAAAACTGTTTTTTATATTGAAATCGTAATTGTTCCATAAAACATACACTAGGCAAATCTCATAAAATGCCATTTTTCACCCCAAAACTTAAGTGGAGGCGTCTTGATTGCTCTGCTCTTTTTGTGATATTGACTGACTGATTTTACAATATGCTTATTATATTGCTACTTCCAAAATAAATAACTGAACATAACGTTTTGAGTTATTGTATTATGTGAAAAATCATGCAGAGTGATTAAAAAGAGATGTAAAACTAGCTCAGCTACGTCATAAATAGGTGGTCTTTGAAGACAGGATGTCATGATTAACCAATCAGAATATTAAAATAAAATAAAATAAAATAAAATAAAATAAAATAAAATAAAATAAAATAAATAAATAAAAATGAAACAAAATCAGATTATTTTTTCTTACATTTCATTTCTGGACCACCCATCCAAAAGTGTGAGCACGTAAACTCGTGACCAGATCAATATGAAATCTGCAGACTGATTTGAGGGGAATATCTGGCACTCGGTGGAAATGATTAAAAAAAATTTAAATGTTGCACAGAGCTGATATTATTTAGGTGCGCTTCTTAGGCAAAACAGTATAATTGTCTACTGTCAATAATGTAACGATATATGAAGCACAACTCAAACAGAAGTCACTTTCAAACCAAGCAGCTTTCTATTTTTAACCCCTTGCACAATCTGTGTGTGAAAATCTTCTGCCCTCACGCAAGTATTCCTATTGAAATGACTGCGAAAATTCCACACATTTAAACTCTTATTAGTAGATGACAGCATTGTCAAATTAGCCAAAAAATACTGAATAACAGGGCAGGGCATATGTAGAACTATGAATAGAGTTTCAAATTGTCAACGCATTCTGCAGAGATCTGTGTCAGATTCTGTGTGAGTACCAAACGTCTCTGATTCTGAACTCACCTTCTTGTGACTCTTGAGCACAGATGGCGTGACGAAGGCCTTCTCACACAGGTCACACTTGTACTTCTTGTGGCCATCGTGTACGACCTGAATGTGCACGTTGAGAGTGTCCTTGCGCTTGAAGGTGGCGTCACACTGGTCGCACTTAAACGTTCTCTCACCTGGACGGAGAAGAGCAGAAAAGCCATATGATTGCAGTCACAGTGATTCAAGCATCCCATTCTAACATCACACCTGGACTCCCTTTGAGATGCCAAACTTTAGAAAAATGCCCACCGTCATTGTTCCACATTTAAAAGCGCAGCTTAACAGGGACTTGCTTTGTGTCCGAACCCACTTTGCTGCCCTGAGAGTCAAAAATGGCCCCATTATCCTTTTATGAGCCACTTTTTGCTTTAGAAGAAAAGGATGTCAACCCTCTATTTCCTGTTGTTTTGGAAGATGGAGAGGTTTAAAGAGGAATGGTAAAAGATCAGGTTAAAAGTTTCTCTCAGAGGAGGTCACTATTCTTTTCAGAAGATGGGAGTCTGTTGCTCTTCTAAAGTCTTCTTCAAATCCCACAAAATCCTACACCAAAAAAACGTAAATATGTGCTGTGAAAACCTCTATGGCTGCTCGAACAATGCCTTCTGTAACAAACATCCAGAGGCTGTGCCAAAACTCTAGTTCTGGTCTATAAATGGTTGAATCGAGTCCAACACGTCACCGCATCTAATCACCAGCAGAACAGACTGAACACAGGGTTATAAAAACCTGGACTAAGAACAGGGTCTTTAACTGAATGAGCACACAGGAGGCTACACCAGCCTTGTCATCACATGAGATGTTAATCTTCCTTCTTTCCATACCAGTGAATCTCTTTATTCTTGAGGTGGTTTTGCTGGTATTTGGACACATTTCAGAGCCCATTAGGTGGTGTGCTGTCTTCTTAGAAGAAACTGGGTATGCCGTTCTGTAGCTCCATCACGTAGCAGGTCTTGTCCGGTGAGCGACTGATTCTAGTCCACAATTGCAGAGTTCTTCGGTGTGTACCAAAACTCCACTTGTAAGATGTCATTTCAGATCTTTGTTGATCTCTGAATTCCCTCTGAAGGTGATTGAGGTATTTGCGCTCCTGGTACTGAGCAGCTACGACCACCAATAGCATTCTGCATCAAAACATTTTTGGCAGCTGGTCCAAGATCGGTCAAGCACAATGCCAATAATAACAAAAGATTGGTTGATTTGTCAATAGCCTCTGCAATGTAAATACTGATCTTTGATTAAGTGTAAAAGATGCTACACCAAAAGGCCCTCATGAAGACCTAAACTATAAACACACACACACACACACACACACGGGGGGGTGTGTGTAAAATATTTGTGGAGGACTCACCCTACTGAGCCACTTGGGTCTTTTAAAAACGATAATGTGTATTTAATAGATGGTCACAAAAACAGCTTTATTTCATAACCAAATATTGACACAGATGGTTAAGATTATGTCACAGTGGGCTGTAAGTGATCACACACACACACACACACACACACACACACACACACTGTAAATTCAGCACATATCAGAGTAACCACACACAAATCTAAACCCACACAACACTTTGTTTCTCTCTGCCTAACCCCGGCCTACAGATACATAAAAGAGTGTTAGCCCTGTAGGTCTCACTGATGTGTGTGTGTGTGTGTGTGTGTGTGTGTGTGTGTGTGTGTGTGTGTGTGTGTGTGTGTGTGTGTGTGTGTGTTTGTGTGTGTGAGAGAGAGAGAGAGTCTCTGGGGAGGACAGCAGGAAATTCCTCTAGCTCAATAATCTCAGTGTGATCAGTCTAGACTGGGCAGAGCAGCGCTGAGGTCCATCCTGCCCTGAGCAGTCGGCTCCATGAGCCCCTGCACCCGCAGACACAGAGCCCAGGGTTCAGGGGGCACTGTCTGTCTGGACGGGGTCTGATTTGAGCGTCAAGATGCTTTGAGCGGTTTGTGTTGCATGTGTGTTTGGAGAGTTGTGTCTGATATCACACACACACACACACACTTACTGGTATGAATGAGGAGGTGGCGCTGTAAGGAGAACGGGGTGCGGAACAGGGCCTTACACTCCTCACACTGGAAAGGCCTCTCCTCCGAATGAGTCTGCAGACAGAAAAACAGGTCAGAGAAGTGTTTTATTATAATATGAAACACCATTCACAATACATTAAACTTCCATAATGTGACATATTTCAGTGGCTTGTTGAGGTTGAGGTAACTTTTCATACTTCAGATTTTCTTTGGTGGACGGTATTGACTCGGGTTGTTTTAACCACAAATTAACCACCCAGAACACCCTAGAAACCAGCGCGCAAAGACCTAGAACAGCGGTTTGCAAAACAGTGGGCCGTAAATTTGGGTTAGGTTAAAGAAAAAAAAATAAAACTTACAAAATGTATTTTTATGGCTTTCAAACTTGTTGTGCACTTAGAGGATTACTGCACCAAAAAAATGTCATCATTCGCTCACCCTCACATTGCTCTTAACCTGTAAGACTTTCATTCATCTTCAAAGCACAAATTACGATTTTTAAGATTGGAACCTGACAGATTTCAGCCCCTCCATTGTAATTTACATTTTGTTGATTTTATAATATCACACTTTAACCACCATTATAATTATAACAACTATTATAAATAGTTGTTATAATTATAATTGTAAAATATAAATAAATTATATTATATAAATTATAAATTATAATTGTAAAATATAAATAAATAAATAAATAAATAAATAAAAGTAATATAAATGTTATAAATGGTCCTAATTACAAACAGTATTATAAAGAGTTGTACATATGAATATATAAAGCAGTCCTTATATTTTAGGAAGGGGTCCCATGCTAGGTGCTCATCATATCTGAGAGACAATGGCATCAAAAACTTTGAAAACTCCTGATATGGCATCAGCAAAATTGTACAATTAAAATACCATTCATATTTAGTTAAAAAAATAAAAAGTGAATGTAATGTTTCCTTCAAATCAGCAGAAAGAAAAAAGGTTTTCATATTTACTTTCTAAACAAAATATTGGAGTCATTTGTTAAGAAAGTAAATATTATCCTTCTAGATCTCTTTTCTTTATTTCACACACTATCTCGGCTCAGAGCTGTGTGGGGTTTTGGGGTTAATGCTATCTGCGGGGTGTAAAGGTCAGGGGTCACACAGGGTCATTACAGGTCATGGTTAGGCTGAAGGTTCTGATTAGGCTCCACAGTGGCTGATTGGGCTCCAGATCTCCATTAAGATAAAATGCCAGCAGTTTATTTGGCCAAAAATCTGTCAGCCTCTCTGTCCATCCAACCATCTGTCTTTCCTGTTTAATTCTTCCGCTCAGCGTGGCTTTGAACTGGAACAAACGAAGCCCTCTCGAGACATCAAGAACACACACTGATCAGTACCTTTTTGTGGTTCTTGTAGACGTTGCGGTGGGCGAACTCCTTCCAGCACAGCTTACACTTGTATGGTTTATCTTCACTGTGGATGATCTTGTGAGCCGTGGCCTGATCCAGACGCTTGAAGCTCCGGCTGCAGATGTCACAGGTGTACGGACGCTTTTCTACACACACGTCAGAAATAACAAACCAACACCATCTTATTATACTCGTTTTTACGCTTGGAATTATTTGTATGTGAGTGCATGTTCTTTACCAGAGTGTGTAATCATGTGTCGCTTCAACTGATTCGTGGAGATGAACTTTTTATCACAGTCAGTACAGTCAAATATCTCATGAACCTGAAAATACACCAAGTTTCAGTTTTTTCAGTTTCTGAAACACCAAACAAGATATTTCAAAGAATGTTGGTAACCCACCAAGTTTGGTTACCATTTAATTCCAAAACTAAAAACTAAAACATTGAGACATTCCTCTAAAAAAAAAAAAAAAGGTTTGAAATGACATGAGGCCCCTTTAAGGGCTCAGAACAATAGCAAAATTTCAAACGGTGAACTTTCAGTGTCACCAGTTGTGTTTAGTAACCACAAAGTACAACACACTGACAGCCCAGACCAGAACCGAGCGCTCAGTGTAAGAACGTAATGACCAGAACACCTCTGAGGTCTTTTAATGGACCGTTGAGGGTGATTGTTGAACTCTTGGGTGGGATTTAGTTGCCTGTTCTTGGTGTGTGACCTTGAAAATATCCTTAACCCAATTCACAGAGGACAACACACAAACACACACACACGGACAGACGGAAATGTAATTAAACTTCTGAGCGGTTTTGAGTAACACAAGTCAGCTAAAAAATGTTCACATTTCATTCCGTCTGAACGTTTCAGTCCGATTTCTCACAGGGAATCAGGAGGTACAAATTACTGTGAACTCTCTCCAGTCAGTTTCCATTTAAAACTGCAATCGCTCCATAATAAAACTGTCAAATTGTCTCTGCTACTTCATCTAGTATGATGAAAACAAGGCGCCACATGTGTCACAGAACTTGATGTAAAACCAGTGTTGAAGTACTTTGAAACACTATATTCCCAAGCTGCACGCTTCTAATAATTTTGTTTAACTACTTTAAATTATTAGAAGTTTGTAGCTTCTAACTCTTTTGAAACGTAGTTGGCTACACTACAAACTAATAACATAAAGTTGCCACCTATATTGAAGCCATTTAAAGAGGCATGAACACTATTGAGTGATAACTCAATTGAACTGAATCACTTTAGAAAGAAACTGTAAGAATGAGCCGATTCAATATACTTCAGTAACTTGAGTGTTACAGCATTCTAGGAGTGTGTGCTATTATTTTCGTGTTTCGTACTAACTACTTCTATTAATATCAAACAGGTTATTACTGGAAAAGCTGTGATGCTTGAAGTTGCTAACTGAGAGTTACTGTCATTCTAGTAAAATTAGTAGCACTGTATAAAGAAGCGATGACAGTCCTGCTCAGAAACTATGTAGTGGTTTTACACAAAGTAATCGCCCAATTAAACACTCACTCAAGTTTTATACGACTGTCAAAAATGTGCCCTAACTATAAATCTGAGGGATTTTCCAGCGCCCTTTTTGCAGCGATGGCTGCTTCTAATTCTGTTTTGTTAAAATGTTAAGATGTCAAGTAAATATTATGTTTAAACATTATCTGTGTGAGCACCTATAAAGACTTATAAAGGGCAGGGTGGGGTAAGATGTGTCAGTGGGTAAGTGGTATCACAAGATGCATATGTGACCTGGACTCATTTTGTTATTAATTCATCTGTTATTCTTTACTCACCCTCATGTCATTCCAAACCCATAAGACTTTCGGCCCCACTTTATATGAAGTGGCCTTAACTACCATGTACTTACATTTAAATTAATCAATTGGTTCAATGCAAATAATAAAGTGGGACCAGACTTTCATTCAGCTTCATAACAAAAATTAAGATTTTTATTTTTTAATCAAACCTGAGAGATTTCTGTCCCTCCATTGAAAGTCCTCTACACCAAAACTTTAATGCTTCCAGAAGTTAATGAAGACATTGTAAAAAGTCTTCTTTAGATACATGATCACTTTATATGATGAACAAATTTAATGTAGGCTAGTGCTCACGTGTAAACATTAAACACACATAAACCTCAACTGTACTTGTCTGTTTTTAATTCACTTTTTGAAGCATCAAAGTTGTGGTTTAATGGACTTGCAGTAGAACAGCAGATACGGCTATGTTTTCATTAAAAATATCTTGAAAAATATTTGTTGAAAAATTTCTTAATTTGTTAATTTGTCAAATATGAACGGAAGTCTTATGGGTTTGATACGACATGAGGGTGAATAAATGATGACAGAAGTTTAATTTTTGTGTGAACTATTCTTTTACATAAAAAAGGCCCATCTTACCCCACTCTACTTTGAATATATCTGATTTTGTATGGTCATTTAATTTGAAATGGCATTCTATTAATGCTCTGAAAGTAATTTCTAACATTTTCTTTTAATGTCTTGAAGTACTGAGAGCAGAGCTACAAGCTCCATTCACAGCTCTGATGGCTTAGTTTTCTGTGAAATGCTTGGCACTTGTAATCTTCTCATGCCAGTTTATAAACGTATAGAGAAACTGTCTGCATGTGGAAGAGACTCTGCAGAAAGCTTTCAAGTCTCCACTCTCACAGAGCTAATCATATTCGCAGGCTTTCCAAATGACACGGCTGGTACGAACGGTCTGCAGTCAGATGGACACAGTCTGGTGCAAAAAAGGAAGGCTGGACATCTATTACAAAGACAAAGATGGAGAGGGATGGAAAGCCAGGAAAAAGGTATGTGACCAAACTGTGTCTGCATAACGGGCAGCCCAGGAAATGAAGGCCACAGAGATTGAAACTTCATTCTGCTGAAATGAAACATAAATTCATCACGCTGTGGGGGAGTTTTTATTAGACCTAATGATAAAACTCTTTCATCGATGAGTTGAGAAAGTACACGTGCTATATATGCATTAATTACCAAAAATGATAATAGATCAGCTTCCCACTAAACTAACTTTCTTTTGACGTAGAATAAAGGTCATACTAAATGGATAGATGTTATTCAACCTACTTACACCACTAGCAAATATTTCAACCCAGGCTCATTGGAAATATGTGCTTGTGGCGACGTTTCTGCAACACAATATTATGTATCTTACTGCACGTTTCACGGCAGTTTTAAAGTCAAATGTTCAGTAAATGTTGCTAAATCGTGCATTCAATACGTGACTGTGGCCGCACTTTATTAATTTATTTTTTTACGTTGCTACAGGCACATATTTTTGCATTTACACTGCTTCAGATACGTATTGCGACGTGTAACACTACCCAATAGTGTTAACAAATGCAAAAGTAGTAAATATATAAAAATAGTATATTTTTATTTAATGCCATGTCAGCATCTTAGGCTATTTTCAAGGCAAAGACTCAAAGACAAAAATACAATAAAGCCCAAGCAAACAAACACAGGAAGTAATATGTGACCCTGGACAACAAAACCAGTCATAAGGATCAATTTTTGGAAATTGAGATTTATACATCATCTGAAAGCTGAATAAATGAGCTTTCCATTGATGTATGGTTTGTTAGGACAATTTTTGGCTGAGATACAACTATTTGAATATCTGGAATCTGAGGGTGCAAAAAAAAAAAATCTAAATATTGAGAAAATCACCTTTAAAATTGCCCAAATGAGGTTCTTAGCAATGCATATTACTAATCAAAAATTACGTTTTAATATATTTACAGTAGGAAATTTACAAAATATCTTCATGGAACATGATCTTTACTTAATATACTAATGATTTTTGGCATAAAAGAAAAATCAATCATTTTGACCCATACAATGTATTTCTGGCTATACCCCAGTGACTTAAAGGGGTGATATGATGTTGCTAAAAAGAACATTATTTGGTGTATTTGGTGTAATTCAATGTGTTTATGCGGTTTAAGGTTCAAAAAACATTATTTTCCATATAATGTACATTATTGTTTCTCCTCTATGCCCCGCCTTCTGAAACGCGTCGATTTCTACAAAGCTCATCAGTCTGAAAAAGCAAGGTGTGCTCTGATTGGCCAGCTATCCAGTGCATTGTGATTGGCCGAATGCCTCAAGCGTGTGATGGAAATGTTACGCCCCTCAACATACTATGTTGTCTCCCAGCAGCACGAGACTTAAGTCCAGCTGCTCGTGCACATCCCATCATCGGTTCTCTTTTAGCAGTTCAGTCAATGTACTGTTAGGAGTAACTGAATAACTCAGGGTATTGGTTTATTTTGTGTTGGAGGAAGTGTAAGGCATGTTTATAAATCGAATAACTTATGTAATTTGTGGATTAGTGCGTACTGAAGACACGAACCATTTCAAACGATTCAGATAGATTTGGTGAACTGGTTCGACTGGTTCACTAAGAAGATTTGTTTGAGATCCATACATCACTAGATGAGACAAAACCAATAAAACCCATTACAAACGAGGCATTTGTTACATCCAGTGATGACATAATTACTGATTATAATGACTTATACTGTGTTTTTTACGCGTTGCGTTGCATTGTGTATCGCGCTGCGTAAACATTAAACCATGTCTGCATTTGTGATCGGAGAAACAACAAACAACAAACCTACTCTACTGCTCAAAACTCGCGTTTGAATCATCATTGGCAAATTATTTAAATATAAAAAACGTACTTAAAACCCCAAAGTCAGAAGCACCAGACTGTCCTTGCAAAGTTTGAACTGCCCAACTTTATATAAACAGCTGTTGTGCCACAGACACATTGCAGACTACTGGTTCAGGAAACACTCCTCATCCTCTATAAAATGTGCTGCACACATCTGAATATCTGGGTTGAACTGTTCTGTAACAGTGTTGAAGTACAACTTAACCACTGATTTCTAGTCATGTCCTCTTTTGGAAGGCCAAACAAAGTAGTGTCGCTTTCACAACGAAACACACAGCAACTCCACAACACGGCAGCTGCGGCAACAGAGAGAATAACATTACGCTTTCTTTCTTTGTGTGAACATTTAGGCGGTGTTATGCAAATCTTCCCACATAGTGACGTAGAGATGTGGGGGCGTGTTAGAACGAGACGTTTTAAGGGGGTGTGGTTGACTGTTAACTTTTATAAAGAATATCTCTTTGGATTTGAGACTTTAGTCTTTGCAACTTTACAGATCTTCTTCATGCACCAAGAGCTTGTTACACTCCAAAGAGAAAGGAAAACTTGAAATCGCATCATATGACCCCTTTAAGACTGGTTTTGTGCTCCAGGATCACATATTATACCATATTTATTTAATAAAAAAAAACCTTTTCAGGCAAAATCTTACTAAATAAGTGCTTAAGTAAACTAACTTCATAAAAGAGCTTTCTACTTGCATTAAAACCGAGACAGTCCAAAAGAATATGTTTCATAGAAAGATCAAACCTGCATAAAACGCACAGAGTTGGGTCTTCACCTTTAAGCAAAAATGCATGAGTCAGTCTTGTATGACCTATATGACATCTGGTAAAGGCTACTTGATCAAATCTGGTTTCAGGTAAGATTAAAAATCTGTTTAAGATTTCCAGGTGGATTTCATGTGATTTAATATTTGTGCACGTATCCCACTCTTCTTGCCACTTATTGATTATATCACGATTAATAACAGGTCTGATATCTGATTTAGGAATTTGACATTCATTTCCTTCCTGATTAAAAGCCTACTTTGCTGCTGCATCAGCTCGTTCATTTCCTAAAAGTGGCATGGAAACCAGCAGAAGATAATTCTGACGAACTGATTCTGTAGATGATCCACAAATGCAGAGGTGATATAAAAACACATTCACTGATGCAACTGAGCTATTTTAGCAAACCTATTGCATTAGAAAACCCATACGTATGAAGCTGGATATGTGACGCTAACGATCAAAAGCACCAGTTTTCCAATCTCGCAGCATCTTAAAATTATTTTGAAGACATAATGCAATATTGTGCAAGAAATTAGGCTTCTTTAATCAACTCTGCCCTGTAAATCATATTTTGTGTGAAAAGGAATAAAAGTTGCCTCTAGTGCAGCCATTCATATGTATAGGTACATTTTTTTGAGTTTTAAAGAAGTATAGGTAGAGGTGCGTATTTACAATGAGCCTGGGTAGCAATATTATAAAAACATTCTAAAATAATATTAAATCATTTGAATGCATCTTTGATTCAGAGCAGGAAAGTGTCCAATAAAACAAAACAACATAGAAGCTGCAAACAGGTTTGAATTTAACATTACCCCTGGGATGAATTTTACAGAAACATTAGCATTTCCGAGCAATCAGAAATGTACACCACAGCAGCAAACGGACAGCTGTGACTGGAAAGGCTCGCTCTCAGAACGGCTGCGCTGATAACCGCTGAGGAGTGAACGCTGACAGGAGGAAGTGCCTGTTTTACGTTAAGTTTAGGCAAAGAGAGTGACAATAGCATTTTCCAGGCCAAAACAGAGCGGGATGTTGGTTTGGTGGAGCAGTGGGAACAGCTCGGGATGCATTCCAATCATAAGAATATTAAACCTGCGTTGTGGTTCTACACCTACCTCCTTCAGTCAGAAAATCAAATGACCTTCATTTGTCGCTTTCAACTCGCTCTGCCAAGGTTTAGCATTGCGGTTTCATTGAAAAGCATCTATAAAGTGGAATATATATTGAAAAGGATGCCCACACACTCTAACCATGAATCTTCAAAGGAAAAAATGGAGCAGGGACAGACTTTTGTGGTGATTTGGAGATGATGATGAAGCTATTTGTTTGATATTCCTCGGGTCTTTTTGCAGAGGAGCCCTGACGCCAGCAGGAAGGTCGGGCAGTCTGGACTCCCCAGCTCTTAAATTTCACAAGGGCCACGGGGATGAGTTGTGAAACGAAAGACAACCTTTCTATACACACTCACACCAGTGGAAAACCTTACAACATCAACAGAAAGCTGAGAGACAGAGAGAGATGGACGGCATACAAGAGCGGACCAGAGTCTAAGATGGCTACATTTCTTTCTTTTTTCCAGCTTTTCAAAAACAATGAAACAGACTAGGACAGAATTACATGTATGGATCAGACAGCAGCCAAAGAAATAAAAAAAGAGGAAGTTGAGAACTTAAGCAAGATATGAGAGAAGAGGTCCTAAATGGTGAACTTGACATGGATTTTTGCTCTTGTGATCTTTATCTGTGACACGGTTACTTTCTGACTTTATAACAAGAAATTTGCACATTATAAAGTCAGAATTGTGAGATATAAACTCTCAACTGTAACGAAAAAAGTCAGAACTGTCAGTTTATATCATGCAATTCTAAAAAACAAACTCAGAAATGTGAGATGTACATTCACAATTGCAAGAAAAAAGTTTACTTTATAACGCAATTGTGACTTTATATCTCGCAATTCCAACATTTTGTTTTTTCTCAGAATTGCAAGATACGTCGCAATTGTGTTATAAAGTGAACTCGCAAGTCTGATTTTTTTTCTCGCAATTCTGAGTTTGCTTTTTAAGATTGCAGAAATTTGCAATTGTGAGGAAAACAAGTCAGAATTGCGACATAACTCTCAATGGTATATATAAAACTTTCAAACTTTCAATTGCGAGTTTATATCGTGCGATTCTGAGAAAAAAGTTGGAATTGTGAGAAAAACAGTCAGGATTGTGAGATAAAAAGTAGCAATAACTTTATAAAGTTTTTATTCAGTGGCAGAAACGGGCTTACATATATCAGAGACAAAATTACTCAAAATAGACGCTATACGGTAGACAGTTAAGTATTTCAGATCATAGTCGTCTGCAACATCCTTCACAACCAAGCACTCAGATCCAGCCTGCAAGATGGAGAACTGCGTGGTGCAAAGTGTGTTCAGTGCTAGATGTTTTTAAATGTTTATTCCATTACCTGATTTGTGTAATTCCTTTAGTGCTTAAAGTGCGGACTAAAAGTATGGAGCACAGCAAGCGCTGAGCGTGCCATTTGAGACAGGGCCAGAAAAAGGACAGACGGATAGATGGCTCGACAGAGGAGAGAGATTAAAGCCAAAACAGACGAGCGAAAGGTAAGAAATATGAAGAGATGGACTGGATGAACGATAAGAGGAGATTTATGGAGGGATGATCTGACCTTGCGGTGCTCCTGCAGGTTGAGTGAGGACGAGCACTTCTTATTACAGATGGTGCATACCAACTTCCTGCGAGCACTCCCTACACACACACACACACAGATCATACATCACATGAGCAGCAGGACACATCCTGATGGCATGAGGAGCTGCTAATGGAGACACTGCATCAGCATGAAGTACAACACTAAGACGAAAACATCAATATTTAAAAGGGGTGAAAGGTCAGCTAACACGTATTTCCTGTAGAAAAGGAAGATACAATATCCCTCGATAACAGTTCTTAAAGCGCTGGTTTATTGAAAATAATTTTAAAGCTCATATTCTACACTTTATTTGGTAATACACTTTAATGTTAGTCAAGGTTTCTTGCAGCAAAAACAGTCAGAATTTAGTGTTTTAGTTTTGTTTATTTGTTTGTTTTTGGTAGCGTGTCCTTAAGATTCCAATCCGTAAATGAACTCTCATGTGATTGGTTAATTTCAGCATACTGGCATACTGTTGAAACTTAAAGGCATAGTACACCCAAAAAATAAAAATTCTGACATCATTTTTTTACCCTCAAGTCGTTCCAAACCTGCATGATTTTCTTTCTTACAGTATGTTGAACACAGAAGATAATGGTAACCAAAAAGTTGCTGCTAGCCATTGACTTGGAGTGGAAGTCAATGGATTCCAGCAACTATTTGATTATGATTACTAACATTCTTCAAAATATATTGTGTGTGTGTGTGTGTGTGTGTGTGTGTGTGTGTGTGTGTGTGTGTGTGTGTGTGTGTGTGTGTGTGTGTGTGTGTGTGTGTGTGTGTGTGTGTGTGTTCAACAGAAGAAACTTATACAGGTTTAAAGCAACTTGAGTGTGAGTAAATGATGACAGATTTTCATTTTATTATTATCTCTGTAACAGGTACACAACAGTCAACACAGCAAATTTACATGTTCAAAGTTTAAAAACATAAAACCAGTGCAAAGTCTGAGTGTGGAATTTCCAGACTGCATGGATTTCTATTGAAATGACTGTATTTCGTCCACTGAATTTCATCCCACAAAGGTAAATGTGACCTTGGTTGTGGTTGTGTGGTTGTTGGCTTTAATAATTATAATTAATTAATAATTATTTATCTAAATAACTTCACAGTCAGAAGTTACTTCGATAAATAACATAAAATTCATAGCAAACAAAAATTGCAAATAAAATAACTTCACTGCAAACAAACAAGTTGTTAGCATGCAAAGTGTAGAAAGATTTGTTAATTACAATATGAGATATCTTGTTTTGTACCAATTAGCTTAATTTTAAGTTTTTTTTCAACTTGTGTGTCTGAGGAGCCGATCCAGAGCTGATATTTACAGCCCAGAAAGCACAGAACAAAACAATGAAAAAGAGGTTTGGTTGGACTAGGGAGAGAGATTTATGTTGTAACGTTTACATCTACATAGTATGTCAAAGCTTTATTTCAAAACAGCAAAATCCTCTTTTCCATGTCCACTTTAAAGACCCTTACTATAGCAAAACACACATAATTATTTATATAGCTGTAAGCACTTCCACAAGCGCTCAGTTAATCGTTTAGCTTGCTGTTTGGATTCATTTGCAAATGACTGATTTACTTGCATGTGGCTAAACGGTCCAATTATAATTACTGACAATAACACTGAAAACATTCTGATACGCGCTTTCATCAGCCGATTAGGGGCCTTCGACTCGTTTTCTCAGATGTGTGCGCTTCTGGCAGAGAGACAGACGCGCTGAGAGTCTGGTGAAAAGATGAGTGTAGAGAGGGAGGGAGCGCTTAGCGTTTATCTGACAGACAGAGGGGATGAAGAGCGGCTCAGAAATGAAGAGATTAATGAAGATGTTAAACAGCCGCTGATTAGACTCTCATTACAGACGGGAAATTTCTCTCTCTGGCATGTGTGTGTGTGTGTGTGTGTGTGTGTGTGTGTGTGTGTGTGTGTGTGTGTGTGTGTGTGTGTGTGTGTGTGTGTGTGTGAGACCAACCTGTGTGGACGTTGCCTTTGTGTTTCTTCAGGGCGTCTTTACTCCGGAATCTTTTCCCACAGCTCTCAACCTTACAGATGAACCGACCGTCTCCTTTACACACCTCTTTATGCTGCTCAAAACTGCACACACAAACATTCAATTTTAACTTAAAATCAACAGGAAATGCTCTCTTCTGTAATGTGGCATGTTTCAAAGGGAAACAGAAAGTGACGTGACATACAGCCAAGTATGGTGACCCATACTCAGAATTCATGCTCTGCATTTAACCCATCCAAAGTGCACACACACATCAGTGAACACACACACACACACACACACAGCAGTGAACACACACACACCGTGAACACACACCCAGAGCAGTGGGTATCATTTATGCTGCGGCGCCTGGGGAGCAGTTGGGGGTTCAGTGCCTTGCTCAAGGTCACCTCAGTCGTGGTACTGCCGGCCCGAGACTTGAACCCACAACCTTAGGGTTAGGAGTCAAACTCTCTAACCATTAGGCCACGACTTCCCCTAGTGGCCATATGAGAATGTAAACGACTGGAGACTGATGTACCTGGACTCTGAACAGAAGGTGCTGTGACACAGGACACACTGATGAGCTTTTGAAGGGTCTCCTGATGAAGCGGAGCTCTCTGTACAGTGAAGAACACTGCAAATCAACAGGACATCAGCATTAATACGTGAGACACTGATAAGCTGTATATTGTGTGTGTGTGTGGTACTGACTGGCGCTGCAGGGCCTGTTTGACAGGAAACTCTTTTCCGCAGGAGTGACATTTGAACTCTTTGTCCTCTGTACTTCCTCTCTGATGAAGGCTCTGAAGATGTTCAGCTAACACTTCTTCACTGGGGAAGCTGCTCTCACACAGCAGACACGGGTAATCTTCCTTCTTAATCACCAGCTCTACACACACACACACACACACACACACACACACACACACACACACACACACACACACACACACGTTATAAACCAGTGATATTAGTTTTGCACTGGCATATTTATCATACAACATAATACAACAACATAGTATGTTGTGTGAATCAGGAGAGAAATCTGCACAGATCAAGCACTGTTTTACTCCAGAAAACAGCTCTAAATTAATATGTACTTTTAACTGGAGGAAAAGTACAAAAGGAAAATGAATACTCGCACTTTAGAAAGAAATAAAATTTAAAATTGATGCCTTGATGGATTTGTTTCTTACAAACACACAGCTTTTCTCTTCACAAGATGTAAACTGATGGACTGGAGTGGATTACTTGTGGATTATTGTGATGTTTTTATCAGCTGTTTGACTCTCATTCTGACGGCACCCATTCACTGCAGAGCATCCACTGGTGATGTAATGCTACATTTCTCCAAATCTGATGAAGAAACAAACTCATCTACATCTTGGATGTCCTGAGGGTGAGTACATTTTCAGCAAATTTTCATTTCTGGGTGAACTATCCTTTAAGTGCCTGATAATGTGTATGGGGAACCGATTTGTAATTAGTGTTTCATTGCTGCTTTTTGACACAGTTATGACTACATGACCATTAGACCACAACAAAAACATAAACTGTGCATTTACTCAAATTATCATTACTACTGTTGTTGTTATTTATGCTATGTATGCCTAATTATTGTGATCTAGATGGTTATTTTTGTGTAAATTATTAATAATCCCTTTTCGAAAGACCCTAAACATGCATACCTGTTTCTGCACTGAGGTGTTTGCTCTCTTTACTGTTCCCGTCTTCATCTTTGATGTCCTGGTCTTCCTCCAGGTCCTCCTCTTCCTCCTCCATATCACTGTCCAGGTAGCCAATCAGAAGCTCTGTATCCGTCTCGATGTCATCGACAGCCAGATAGAAAATATTCTCTCCATCCTGTTTAAAGAAACAGTGTCAGAAACTTAATTCACATTAAACTGATCAAAAGTGACAGTAAAGATTTTACAATGTTAGAAGAGATTTCTGTTTTTTCTGTTTCTTTCTTTTCCTCAAAGAATCCTGCAAAACGAAATACCACGGTTTCAACAAAAATATGAAGATTTTTAACACTGATAATAATCAGAAATGTTTCTTGAGCAGTAAATCAGTATATCAGAATGAGTTCTGAAGGATCATGTGACACTGAAGACTGGAGTAATGATGCTGAAAATAAATATACACATCACAAAAATAAATAAAATTTAAACAAACATTTGAATAGAAAACAACTATTTTAAATTATAATAATATTTCACAATATTACTGTTTTTTTCTGTATTTTTGATCAAATAAATGCAGTCCTGTTGAGCAGAAGAGGCTGCTTTCAAAACCTTTTAAAACTCTTACCTACCACACACTTTTCAATGATAGTGTATATATGGTGTGAGCCATGACAAAAATAAGTACAAGCTCTTGGTATCAGTCAAATTTCTATATCACACTGTATTGATGTTTACTGCATAAAGAAAGAATGATCTTCCATTTGTAGGCGTCACATATCAACTTAGATGAACTTAGATTTAAATGACTCCATAACACTAAATGTCTTCAGATGTAAATACAGCTCGTAGGAGGATTTGACTTTTCCATAACTTTTAAGGTCTTTGTATTAATTTCCAGGCTTTTGAAATCACCTAATACAGTATTTCCAGGTTTTCCATGACTATGAAAACACCTACACTTTATTGCACACTTGAGTTAATGCAGTCAGCAAACGTTTCGCTGGTTCATTTTCAGTATATTATCAGTTCCTGTGCTGATACCGGTAAAACACCGCATGGCTGGAAAGACCTGTCAGCCAATCAAGGGACCAGAAAGACCTGTGTGTGTGTGTGTGTGTGTGTGTGTGTGTGTGTGTGTGTGTGTGTGTGTGTGTGTGTGTGTGTGTGTGTGTGTGTGTGTGTGTGTGTGTGTGTGTGTGTGTGTGTGTGTGTGTGTCTGTCTCATAACTGACTTAGGTGTTGAAAAGCAAGCAGGTGTCTTCTGACACTGAACAGACAACACAACAGTGATCTGCTGGGAGGCGCAATCAAACATCCACACAAGGGGAAGCGCAAGATCAGCAGCGCTTCCTGATTAAGGTCAAAGGCCAAACACTTGAACCCAGTTTAATGACTTTATCAGACCTTCATTTCCTAAAAGGTCATGCAGAAATAAGCACAGTTGCTGTACATTATGTTAAGAACAAAGTCACAGATTTATCCACAGGGAGAGTGTGAGAGAAATGTCATGTGTGACGAAACACAGACTCCGTTCTCTTGATTCTGCTGTAATGGCCATCAGCTTGCCAACATCTCAAACTGAGACCCGTTCACACTGCAATGCAAAGCAAATGAGTCTGCATCCATCCATGTGAAAGAAAAAAAAAATCAGGAAAAAAAAAAGATGAATTCAATGTGCTATTAAATTTCAATGATTAATAATTTATAGTTAGTATAGAAAAGTATTATAGTAGTATATTATTAATTTAGTTTATTGAAAAAACATAAGACAAAATGTTACAGATACAAAATCTTGATCTTGAGAACACATAGGACTTCACTTAATCATATTTTAACCACAAAACCACAATTACTGCTTCTCTAGATTAACTAATTATGCTGGAGTTTAGCCATATTTACTGAGATAATGAAAGTGACTGTAAAAATTACAGCAATTTCATCAGTAAAAGACTGCTACTTGTTGAAATTGTACTACATTTTTTATATTTTATTTATGTGATTAATTGGAAATATTAAATATTAATACTTTATACCAGTTTTAACAATGTAGAGAGCATGTTAATGTATATGATAAATAATTCAGTAAAACAGATGAGATCAAATAAAAAAGGCATTTAAGTTAATATTCCTTTAATTGGTGCTTACGTGAAATTATTAAGAAATTTCTTAAATGACAGCAACTTTGATTAATATTCACGTTTATAATTTTTGAGCAAAGTAATCAATAAAATAATTATCAGTTTAACCATTACCATTAGAAACCCTAGGAACACATCTAGCATGCAGAATCATACTGCGCATTTACATTCTGTTTTTGTTGTGATTGATTCTATAGGGAACCCTCCAGCGAGCTATTGCATGTTAAGCACAAAGAAATGTTTTTACGTGTTGAGATGAGCTGTGAAATCATTCTGCAATCACAGTATTATTTCCATCATTTCATCTGAATCACAAGGTGCTACAGGTGCATTAATACTGACAGTGAGTAGGGCGCCAGGTCACTGCATTATTGGTTACTACTCAGCTGCAATATCCAACTCATGTGACCTCAGTGTGTACACCCACATGTGCATGCCCACATGTCTCCGTGTGTGTGTGTATTTCATCCAAGGCTCATTACACTTCTCTTATCTCCACACTCTTTGGTGTTTTCAGATCTCTGGCACTGCAAAAGAACATCAACACCGCTAGACATAACAAACAACTCACTCCATCTCATTCCCTCTGATTCTGCCTCTGTTTCAAAGCCTTTTGCAAAGCTGCTCTCATACTCCATGGCTCTGAACCAAAACCTAATGAGTGGCCTACGTAATATGTTTAATTTGTAATAATATATTTAATTTATATAGCACCTTTCCCAAGCTCAAGGACACTTCACAATGAGAGCAGCAGAAAAACAACCATTGCATACATAATCAATTAAATGGCAATGGACATCTGTCAAGTCCAAGACGTGTGATTGCAGTTGCATATCACAGTAGTAGTACAAACAATCAAATACAAGCAGAGAACCAGAACAGTTTAAGAAAACACATATTGTGACCGGTATTATTGGTTAAACGGGTAGGTTTTGAGTTTAGACTTAAATTCATGCAGTATGGTAATTGTCCTAAGAGACAGGGGAAGTGAATTCCAAAGTTTAGGAGCCATAACCGGAGAAAGATCTACCTCCCATAGATGATAGGAGAAATCTCGGAACACAGAGAAGTTTACATTCAGATGATCGAAGTGGTCGAGAGGGAGTATATGGAGAAAGTAAATCAGAGAAATAAGTAGGAGCAAGACCATAGAGTGGCTTTAAGGTAAGCAGAAGAATTTTATGAATAATACGAGAGGACACAGGTAGCCAGTGGAGGTTAAATAGAAGAGGAGTGATGTAAGCAGACCATTTAGTGTAAGTTAACATTCTCACAGCAGAATTTTGGATATATTGCAGACAGGAGATAGAGCGCACTGGTAGTCCAGAAAAAAAAGAGTCTTACAGTAGTCGAGGCTAGATGTGATAAAGCATGGTCAAGTGATTCAGCATCTTTTGGGCTGATGAAGAAACAGAGTTTGGCAATACGGCAAAGTTGAAAAAAATGCAGCTTTAGGAAGTTTACTAATATAAGCATCTAGATTTAAAGAAGAGTAAAGAATGATACCTAAGTTTTTGACGGTGGCAGATGGAATAATTGATGTAGCTTCAAGGTCTAATCTGGGGACATTATTTTTTTTGTTTTGTTTTGTTTGTTTTTTTTATGGGGGGCGCGACAAGCAAGATTTTGGTTTTAGTCACTTTCAAACTGAGAGAATTGGAGTTAAGCCAGGTCTTTAACTAGTTAACGCACAACAATAGAGGTGAAGTCCAGTGAATAAAATCAGGTCGGCAAGCAGTGTACATTTGAATATCATCAGCATAGCAGTGGTACTGAAAACCATGCCGGAGAATAATTTGTCTGAGGGGCAAAATGTAAATAATAAATAATAATGGCCTTAGAACTGAGCCCTGTGGTACACCCTGTTTCAGTAAAACAGTGGGAGATGTATACACTGAACAAAATTACAAATGCAACACTTTTGTTTTTGCCCCCATTTTTCATGAGCTGAACTCAAAGATCTAAGACTTTTTCTATGTACACAAAAGGCCTATTTTTCTCAAATATTGTTCACAAATCTGTCTAAATCTGTGTTAGTGAGCACTTCTCCTTTGCCGAGGTGTGCCTTAGGCTGGCCACAATAAAAGGCCACTTTAAAACGTGCAGTTTTACTGTATTGGGGGGTCCGGGGGGTCCGAAAACCAGTCAGTATCTGGTGTAACCACCATTTGCCTCACGTAGTGCAACACATCTCCTTCACATAGAGTTGATCAGGTTGATTGTGGCCTGTGAAATGTTGGTCCTCTCCTCTTCAATGGCTGTGCGAAGTTGCTGGATATTGGCAGGAACTGGAACACGCTCTCGTATACGCCGATCCAGAGCATCCCAAACATGCTCAATAGGTGACATGTCCGGTGAGTATGCTGGCCATGCAAGAACTTGGATATTTTCAGCTTCCAGGAATTGTGTACAGATCCTTGCACCATGGGGCTGTGCATTATCATGCTGCAACATGAGGTGATGGTCGTGGATGAATGGCACAACAATGGGCCTCAGGATCTTGTCACGGTATCTCTGTGCATTCAAAATGCCATCAATAAAATGCACCTGTGTTCGTTGTCCATAACATACGATTGCCCATACCATAACCCCACCGCCACCATGGGCCACTCAATCCACAACGTTGACATCAGCAAACCGCTCAGCCACATGACGCCATACAAACTGTCTGCCATTTGCCCTGTACAGTGAAAACCGGGATTCATCCATGAAGAGAACACCTCTCCAAAGTGCCAGACGCCATTGAATGTGAGCATTTGCCCACTCAAGTTGGTTACAACGACGAACTGCAGTCAGGTCAAGACCCTGATGAGGATGACAAGCATGCAGATGAGCTTCCCTGAGATGGTTTCTGACAGTTTGTGCAGAAATTCTTTGGTTATGCAAACTGATTGTTGCAGCAGCTGTCCAGGTGACTGGTCTCAGACGATCTTGGAGCTGAAAATGCTGGATGTGGAGGTCCTGGGCTGGTATGGTTACATGTCGTCTGCGGTTGTGAGGCCGGTTGGATGTACTGCCAAATTCTCTGAAACACCTTTGGAGATGGCTTATGGTAGAGAAATTAACATTCAATTCATGGGCAACAGCTCTGGTGTGCATTCCTGCAATCAGCATGCCAATTGCACGCTCCCTCAGATGTGATAAAACTGCACATTTTAGGGTGGCCTTTTATTGTGGCCAGCCTAAGGCACACCTGTGCAATAATCATGCTGTCTAATCAGCATTTTGATATGCCACACCTGTGAGGTGGATGGATTATCTCGGCAAAGGAGAAGTGTTCACTAAAACAGATTTAGGCAGATTTGTGAACACTATTTGAGAGAAATAGGCCTTTTGTGTACATAGAAAAAGTCTTAGATATTTTAGAGTTCAGCTCATGAAAAATGGGGGCAAAAACAAAAGTGTTGCGTTTATAATTTTGTTCAGTGTAGTTATGCATGGTAATGTAGTATTGTCTGTCTATCGAGTAGGGGGAAAACCAGGATAATGCAGCTCCTGAGATGCCAATCTCTGAGAGGCACATGACTGATAACTTATGAAAGACAGTATCAAAAGCTGAGCTGAGATAAGAAGTAATAAAAGTATGGAAAGACTGCCCGAGTCACCAGAAAATAGGAGGTCATTTCTAAATATACTAAAGCATTTTCAGTACTGTGTTGCGAGAAAAAACATTGAAACATATCAAAATGATCATTGAGAGTTAGACGTGAATGCAGTTGAGTGGCAACAACCTTTTCCATGATTTTTGAAACAAACGGTAAGTTGGAGATTGGCAATAGTTAGCGTAGTCAGCTGGGTCCAGATTTGGTTTCTTAAGAATAGGAGTAACAGCAGCAGTTTTGAGTGAAACTGGAACAGTGGCAGAGATAAGAGACATGAATGTGAAATTGGAGCAGAAATAACAGAGGTACAGTGTTTCAAGAGGAAAGTAGGTGCAGGGTCAACCAGGCATGAAAAAGAATTGGAGGCAATACGTAGGCAGCACTTTGAAGGAGACATCGGATCCCCAGGTAACGCGAATGATGCAAAATGCGCGATGCGTTTGCCGTGAACGCACAATATTCTAATATTTTATTAGCATGGCTACAGAGATGCTGCTATCAATAATAAAAATAATAGTAATATCAGTGTATATATACAGTAGTAAAATGTAACACACACATTAATACAGGATCCTAACGTTATTCATCCTCCTCTGGATGGTGCTATGAACCCAGACACGTCGGCATTTGGCTTTCCATTGTATTTGGGACTTTTTGACAACAGGTACAAAACAGTGATTGTAGTTATCTCCACCATGGTTGATTGCGCTGTTTTTATTCACCCAATGACACAAAAAACATCCCGTGAGTAATCTAGAGCGAGTGACGCGATGCGCATATTCGCTTCGCGTCTGGTGTGAACACACCATTAGATTCAAACCGTACTTACACTTCTTGTAGGTTGATGCAGACTTTTTGTCTACACAGTGTTCCAAATCAGTCACTCAAATAAAGTTCTTAAGAAGGCAGCTGCCAATGCAGTCAGTACCTAGCAGCAGTGTGTATGTGAGAGAATGTAAAGAGATCTCTGTGGTTATCAGGCTGTGGCATCTTGTCATACCTGAATGGCGGCCAGGTTCTTCTGCTCCTGTGAAGGGGCCTGATGAACGAAGCGAAGCCAGTTAGCATGGCGAGGGTTACTAGCATCTAGGATATACAGCACATCACCTTTATTCCCTCGAACCTGCAGAAGTGCACATATTCAAAGGTTACAAGCCATTCAATCAGAATCCAAGTGACAATGTTGCTCCTCAAAGCTGCTTCTCAACAACCTCTAAACAGTCATTGAAACATAGTGTCCAATGAACAGTCCAAAGCTTTATCCAAATACCACGCAAGATGCTTTTATGAATTTCATAGTGTCCAGGTGGGACCCAAAATTACACATGTATAGCCTCTTCTCCAGTAAACATAGATGAAGATCAATGGTATCAATAACTGCCATAATCTTACAGTGAAACATGACTTCGGTGAGACTCTATGGGCTGTGTATCCACTGAATCCAACCCACAGATCCACGTACATTAAAGCAGGCTTACTTATAATAATCTTTAAAAACACTAAGGGGCCGTTCACACACGTTTTTCCATTCTGCTAAATTTGCATTGTTTTTCTATGTAAACATGCACTAGACAGATGTGTTTGATCAGTGCATCTTTCACTGCATGGAGCTACAGTTAAAAGAAATTAAACTTTTATGAACCGTGTCTTGAGACCCTGCAATCTTTATAAAATCTGATAATGGATTTATTTTTTCATTCTGCACATTGTAATGTCCTGATGCATAAATTCACTTCGATTTAAGTATTTAGTGTTTTTTTATTTATTTATTTATTTTTTAATTTCTTCTTATTTTTTAGACAGAAATTGTAAATTTCAATGTACCTACACAGCAGTTGTCAAGCACTTTTTACTAACAATTTTACTTAAACAACAATATTACACCAGAGAGTACCAGTTGCTGCAGTGTACACAATTTCAGCCTTAAATCGGGAACATTGCTCACTTCCCACAGGAATGCTCTTTTCCCAAATCTTACAAGTACCTTTGTCCCACTGTTTTTGAATACAAATTATTATTTTGAGACATTTCTCATTCTCAACTTACTGAAACGCTGACTAATAGTGACTTATTCTGACTAATCTTAAAAGGTTAATTCCCTGAAATTGCCTGCATCACAACACACACGCAGGATGAAAGAGCGGCACAGTGAAAGATAGTATACTAAGATGATCTATTATAATAATTATATGCACAAGAGTGTAATTTAAGACTTAAGCTTACTATACTTTAGGCAGAATAGTGTCAGCAGAGCAGGCAGATTAATAAATCACAAGTCTAATGTGGCTGAACCCAACCTTGTCTGCGTTATAATAACTTTTGTGCAGCCGAAAATAAACCCAAATCTTTCAAGAGCAGATATTTGATGGGATATTAGATACGGCATGCACTGGGAGACGTGTCTGGCATGGGAGAGTCAGCGTGAGTGGAGTTCATGCTGGCACGTCTCGTCCAATTAATGGTTGCCTGGAGATGAGCAGTGATGCATCTGTCTGAACAAGAGGGGCAGCAACTTCTCCAAGATGGTTAAAATTCAGTCAGACCTCAATAATCTCAGTCACAGAGATACAAACTGAAAACCATTTTAGTAGTCTCTGCAAAGACATCACTATTAGTTTTAGTAATGTCTGAACAAAGCTCTAACCCCAAGTATTAAACTTTGGTTTGTAACTCATCCCGCACTGTTTTGTGCTAGACAGACATGAATGAAAACGCAAATCATGTGACTTGTTGAGAGGTGTTTTTGTCTGGTGAACAATAAAACAGGCAATAGACTTACAATGAATGAGAGAATTAAGCCAAATCACCCTTGTGAAGAAGAAGCAAACTTTAGCAGGCCTTTAAAAAGAGTACTTATTACAGAAATTATTTACTTTAACAGAATATAATTAAGTGCAAAATGAATGTAATATTTCATAGATACTAACTGCAAATTACTGAAAATGTATAATAGTTTAAATTTATATTAAACGCAGTTAGCTGAACTTAAGTAGGACTTAAGCACATCTTTATCAGAATTTTTATCAGAATCTTTTCAGAATTACTTATATTGTCTTTGAAATATGGTAAAAGTGCACTTATGTATTAATTAAAATAGCCATGACAGCAAACACTCTTTAAGTCACTTAAGTGTCCTTTAATTTCTTTAATATTATATTAAATAAAAGTCTTTTAAAAATATAGATTTAATGGGATAGTTCACGCAAAAATGAAAATTTGGTCATTGTTTACTCACTCTAATGCCGTTCCACCTGGAAAGGGCGGGAAGGGTGGGAGGGGGGGTAAATTCTGTTAAATTTCTGGGAACTTTCCAGAGGTTTTTTGGAAACTTGCTGAAATTTTTCGAAATTTTCAGAAAGTTTTGGAAAGTTTGTTGAAATTTGCCGGAAATTTTCTAATGCTGTAAGACTTTCGTTCATCTTCATAACACAAATTATGATATTTTTAATGAAATCTAAAAGATTTCTGTCACTCCACTGACAGTTCATGCAACTACTACTTTGATGATTCAAAAAGTGCATAAAGAGATCGTAAAACTAATCCATATGAATCAAGCATTTCAGTTCAAATTTTCTGAAGAGACTCGATCGCTTTATATGATGAACAGATTTAATTTAGGCTTTTTTAAACACTGATTGGCAAACATAAACAGAAGTTTATTTTTATTTTTGCTTAACATGCAAGAACAAACCTCACCGGTTCTTACAGAAGCTCAAATGTAATACGCAAGACTGAACCTCATAACTAATGTGTGCATTGATTAATGTTTATATGTGAATAAAAGCCTAAATTCAATTTGTTCATCATATAAAGTGATCAATCTCTCAAGAGACAGAAATCTCTAGCGACTACCTAGCAAACCACAAATTAAAAACCTGTCAAAACACCATAGCAACTGAATTATGAACACTCGGACAATCACTCCAAACAGCCTAGCATAGTCATGGTGAGTTTGTATGGGCAACCACTCACATTCTCTTCAGAAAAACAAATGTTGCAGTCATAAAACGGCCATTTTATAAATGCTTGATAAGATATGAGCCTCTGAAGTGCTCCAAAGTGACACAAACTCAAAAAAACGTATAGCAATGCATTGTGGGTAAAGCAATGGAATGATTGTTGAGTCTAGTCACCCACCTCCCACATCAATCGTGGATCCATGCTTTCATCCAAGTCACTCAGCATCCGCTTTTCACCTGCAAATGGACCAAACTTCTCACCCTGTAAAGAAAGAGCGAGTGTGTTTGTGCTTTGATGTCATATCCAGCAGTTTCTGTGTGGTATCTGAAGATGATCAAGGAAAGACTCTGTGGAATCTTTAAGAGTCTATGGGTTGATTCTCCATTCACACACATTAAGAGAGATGTCAAATAGTGCTGGGCGGTTTGACAAAAAAATCAATACCACGATTTTTATTTGTAATTTTTTTTTAGGATTGTGGCGGTTTCAGTTAATCATGCTTTTTCCCTGACTGGACCTTTATATGAATCAGAATGCATGAAGCAGTTGCAGAACGACTGCATTTTAATCACGTTCCAAAGAAATATGCTAGCATGAGCAGTTTTTTGTTTAAATTAGACTGTATAATTTCACATTTTGAAGCAAAAAAAAAAAGCTGGCACTTATAGACCCGCAGTGATACAGCGTTTCCTTGGTTACCATTGTAAACAAAGCAGTGCTGCGCTTATAAACACTACTTTATACTTTAATATGCATTATATTAACATGAAAAGAAAATACCTAAACTTTTCTGAATACAGTCAGCTCGCCTCAGAGATACATTCATATAAAGCCCCAATCCCAAATCAGTGTTTGGGATTTTCATCCAGTGTTTCGCATTGTGAGCACCATTTTCACATAATGAGCTTATTCTGCCTGCTACAGTATTTTCTCCTCTTTGCATTGCGACCTCTGCCAGGTATGAGACATAATCCTCAATATTGTTTTATCATTATTTATTTGACATATGAAGAAGCAGTCACGCAACAGAAGAGGACAGCAGTTTGTAAGCGTTTTGTTTCTTTTCTCATTAGATTTTAACGGAGTTGTCATTGCTAGGGAACTCTGTTTTGCTTACTGTGTTTACCGTGGTAATCGTGTGCTCAAGTCGACTTTGTTCTCATGCATATCGCGTGGCTTAAAACAACCCTCTCTAAATCCAGCACTTTTAGAAAACTACAGACCAGTATCCCTTCTTACATTAACTGCAAGGACACTTGAGTGAGTTTTGTTCAACCAACTCTCTATGTTTCTTGCACAGAACAACCTCCTGGACAACAACCAATCTGGCTACAAAAGCTGCCACTCAACTGATACTGCCCTGCTCTTGGTTACTGAAGCCCTGAAACTGATAAGAGCCATTTCCAAATCCTCAGTACTCATCTTGCTGGATCTGTCAGCTGCTTTTGACAGAGTTAACCACCAGATCCTCCTGTCCACCCTCATGAAGATGGGCATCTCAGAAACCGCACTACAGCAGTTTAAGTCTTACCTCTCAGGTAGGTCTTTCAGGGTGACTTGGAGGGCTGAGGTTTCCAAATAACAACTTTTTGCTACTGGGGTTCCTCAGGGCTCAGTGCTTGGACCACTTCTCTTCTCTATCTACATGTCATCGTTAGGATCTGTCATTCAGAATCATGGCTTTTCCTATCACTGCTATGCTGATTACACTCAACTCTACTTCTCATTCCAACCAGATGATCCAATGGTAGCTGTTCACATCAAAGCGTGTCTGACAGATATTTCTGGATGGATGAAGGACCATAACCTTTAACTCAACCTTGCTAAGACAAAACTGCTCGTTGTTTTAGCCAACCTAGCACTTCATCACAACTTCTCTACACAGCTGGGTCAACCATAACGTCTTCCAGGACAGTCAGGAAACTGAGTTGTGACTGATGATCAGCTAAACCTCACAGACCATATTGCTACAACGGCCCAGTCCTGCAGAATTGCCTTATAAAACATTAGGAAGATTAGACCCTTCCTATCAGAACAGAACTCAGAACTCCTTGTCCAAGCTCTTGTTCTCTCCAGATTGGACTATGGTAATGCACCCTTGGCAGGCCTTCCAGAATGTACTATCAAGCCTCTGCAGCTGATCCAGAATGCAGATGCCATAGTGGACTTCAACAAGCCGAAGAAAGTCCACGTCACACCTTTCTTCATCAGTTTGCACTGGCTGCCAATAACCGCTTGCATCAAATTGATGTTTGCCTACAAGAAAACCACGGGTGCTTAGGCTGCATAGTTCAGACTTATGCGCCCTCCAGAACCAAGTGTATGACACCTCACGGTGGCAAAATTATTTGAAAATTGTGATTCTGTCTAAAGAAATATTAAGTAAACATGTAAATATTTCAATATTTCTACAAGGATGCACACTTTAGTTCTAATGGACGCTGTTCATTGAAGCTATGTGAACACAAATAAACCGCAGTAGACGTGACTAAATATTAATGTGTGTTGTTATTGTATTCAAAATATCATGCATTACCAATTGATTATTTTGCATTCCTGACATAAATGAAGAAATTACTATCACTGCAGCTGAATTTTATCATAAACAATGGTCAAATATCGAAGCTGGATTCTTTAATCTGTCTAATGATACGCAGTCTGTTCAGATCAAGTAACAACAATAATCTGAGGCTGCCGGTATTATGAGGAATTCTGCACCCCTGCCAGATTATTAACCTCTTGTTGAAATCACTACCTGATTGCCTAATCCTAACCCCAGCCCCAATCTTAACCTCTCCCTCACATCTACTCTTAAAGGCATGGAAGGTGATTTGGTTCAAAAACATTTTTTGTTATGCTTGTTGAAAGACTCTTCACATCCTGATACTAGCAATCACTAAGTGATCTAAATGTATTTATATGTATTTAGGCTGCGTGTCCACCAAAGTGTTTTTACCCGAGGCTGGTGTCTTTTTTTATTGTTTTCAATGGGAGTGGTGTGTTTTTTTAAAAAACCAGGAGCATGCCGAGCGCTGAGCGTCTTTTTCATGCTAAGCGCTCGGGTGTTTTTTTCTGAGCGTTGAGAGTTAAAGAATGTTCAACTTTGGGTAAAACGCAGCACTGATCACTGTCACTTTTAAAGCCCGGCACACACCAATCCAAACGGCCGATCATCGGTCCGGCTAGTTTGTTTGGTGAGTTCCACTCATCGGGCTCACATGGGCAGCAGTTGCCCGATTCAACATGTTGAATCGGCGTCGGGGCCATCGGTGAGTGCGAGAGCTCTGATTGGATGTTCAGTTTAGCGAATGAATCAGTGCAGAGAATTAAAGCAAAAGTTGTACAGACAGAAGGCTGTTTAATGTTACGTTATGTGATCTTTCCCAATCATTCTAACACGCAAATGTTTTCATAACAACATGAGCTGCTTAAAATGATTAAAGTTATTAACGTTACTGATATTCAAAATGGTAAGCAAGCGCTACTTTGTTTACATTTCGTATATCTGCGTTTATCTCGTATATCTTTGTTTCGGTTTCTCCTTTTGAATGACGAATACTATTAATAGCTCATTCCTCTCACGCATGCACAGAACGCACGTGTTAGTTTGCCATCGTGTGTAGTCTGTGCGGTGTGTTCCAGCGCAGCTTTTTGGTCCAGCGCTGCCGACGCGAGGCGACAACACTGTCGGCTTTCGTCACCGCTAGTTCTTTGAAGTCGGCTTGGTGTGTCCCGGCCTTTAGCCTTTAGTTTTCAGCTGGATAAAATGCTTTGCTCAGGCTATATCGTCTGTGGAAGGAGTAGTTCCATAAAACATTTGTCCAATCAAAATGTTTGGTCTGAAGACTATGATAGGCTGTCCTGTCCAGACATGATACTTCATCAGCGCGGTCCATTACGCTACTGCAGATCGAGCAAGAAAGGAAGGTGTTATTATTGTAATATTATGTGCTTTGTACTGTAATGTTTTCTCAATGTTGAATGAGACATCAGCTAATCTGACAGTGCTGCATTCAACCCTCCACCAACAACGTCTCTCATCGTGTCGCTGGTTAGCCTCTGCTCTTCTTGTGCATGTCCATGTGTTCTGTAGGAGGCGTGGCGTGATTATGCAGGGAGAGTGAGATTTTGCTTTCAAAGCTAGCTTGATATTGCTAGCCTCTCCGAAATCACCTACCCTACCTTTAAAGGGGTCATGAAATGAGAAACCAAATTTGCCTTGATCTTTTGGAATATAAGAGGTCTTTGTACCATTAAAAAGGCCTGCAAGTTTCATAGCTTAAGACGTCCTCCCCATTATAAATGAGCCATTTATTTAATCAAGCTCTAAATACAGCTCGTTCTGGATCCATGGTAAGAAGTGACGTCACGGTGCGAAGTGAGGTTCCAACCATTTGCATATGACCGCCTCCAGCACAAGACAACTACGCTCATTTCGTATCGTTGTCGCGCGCCTCATAAGTGTTCAGTCGACGGACAGTGAGTGGGTCTGTGTACAGGAAAATTACAATGCCACGCAGATGTGCTCAAACATATAAGGTTTTATAATTGCAAGAGCCATCGCTTCGAATGCATCACCCGCTACTAAACAGTTACGCTCAATCCGCAAATGTTCTGGCTGGGGGGGTTAATAATTGATCCATAGGCACTGTCGTTAGCCAATCATAACAGTGGGCGTTAACACTGAACTCTTAAAGGGGAAACAACCCAAAAACAGACTGTTTGAATCAAAGGATGAGAAACAGGGTGGGAAAATGTCATAATTCACTACATTTTAAAAAAAAAATTAAAAAAAAAACTATAGTAATATAATAAAATAATATAATAAAATAATAAAATACTCAATTAATAATGCAGTCTACCTTTAAACCTACCAATACTAGGGGGTGCTTAATCTGGCAGGGGTAACAGTTAACTCTCAATTCATAATGCTGTCTACGTTTCATGCCGTTTTTTTTTTTTTTTTTTTTTTTTTTTTTAAATGCATAATTCAAACTGGTTTGAACCAGTATATAGCCCAGCACTACAGTCAAGTCTCAGACATGTTAAGATACAGTTTCAAAACATGCAATGTATATATAAAATGGTCTGACATCTTCAGATGACATTTCCAAAGGCTTGTGCAGATGTTGTGAATTCAACATGTTGAATCGGCGTCGGGGCCATCGGTGAGTGCGAGAGCTCTGATTGGATGTTCAGTTTAGCGAATGAATCAGTGCCGAGAATTAAAGCAAAAGTTGTACAGACAGAAGGCTGTTTAATGTCCAATTAATATAAATAAATAAATAATATATAAATGATTGTGAAATTTGCTAACAAGTTCTAAGTGTTTTTTTTTTTCTTGTTTTATACATTCCCATACATTACTTGAAACTGTAGTGTATTTCAAATCTTAAAAGTATAAAAAAAAACTATGTGCTTGTACTTATTGTACTCTTAAATTATACTAATATAATACTGATTACATTAAAGGCCCCTTTAGTGTACTTAAAGGAAGTACATTCATGACTACATTTCTTAACACATTTTTAAAAAAAGTTTTACATAAAAGTACACTTTAAATCATTATAGTTTAATGATCTTTTGTCATGCTTTAAATAACATGCAATAAACTGTCTGAAATCATTACATTTAGTTTGCTCTTAAATATATTATTGTAAAGTATATTTTCCATAATAAGTACTTTTTACAAGTGTAATTATATGCAAATATTAATATGCTAATAGCGTGCTAATAACACGTTCCCAGTTCAGATGCAGTGTAATATTAATATCTCCAGTAGCTGTATATTATAGCGGAAATGGTGGTTGGCATGATAAATTTTTGGCGGAAACGATGGTTACCATGGTGATTGTTTGTAAGGGACGTGGCAGCACACGTAAGCACATACACAGAGGAATGCAGCTACAACCAGGCGCTTATACTAAATACATTATGTGCAGAGTAATACCAGTAGGCGAAAAAAGAAGCGTTTTTATTATTACTGCACTACGCATACTTTATCTTTCAAGCTGAGAGTTTGTTTTATATGCACGAACCTTTTTGACTGCTCTGGCAGTGTACAGCCCCATCCCGTCCTGAACTTTGGAGGACTTCAGCACGAATCTGTCCGGCACATACATGCCCAACATTCTCATTACTTCAGAAAAACGCCTTTCGTCAAAATAAAACCGACGAAACGCGCTCGGAAACACAGGTTAGGAGCTGCTTTAATGTTCTTTGCTCGCAGTGTTTGTAAATCTCAGTCCAGTCTGGTCTTCCATGTTACTGTCTGTGCAGGAGACTAGCTCTGCGCTCCCATTGGCTGTTGGACGTACAGGGAACGCGTTTCTGCGCTCTGATTGGTGGAAAGTTTCTGAAACTCCACGTTAGTGGCAGTAACGGAGTTGGTTTCTGCAATCTGATTGGTGCAAAGTTTGTTGCCGTGAGCTACATATTTTACTTTCCCGGGAAATTTCATTATATTATTCTAGAAAAACGAAATTGAACAAAAATCACTCATACTACAAATAATATCAACAAAAATAATAATCGTGTAACTAATAATAATACAGTATAGTATACATTTTATAATACGTTATTTATTTATTTATTTATTTATTTATTTATTTATTAAGATTTGTGGGGGAAATCCAGTTTCTGTGAGGCCTAATGCCCTCTGTTATATTGTTATATCTGTTATATAACTCATTGGGGGGACATCCCATAACAAAATCGCCTCACACAGTATTGATGTAAGCGGTGGTCCAGATTTAAACATATAACAGCATTAAATTAAATGAACATTGCCATTTAACTGACATGTTATATTTACATCTGACTTCCAAACAAAGCTAATGTACCTCAGTATGAACATTAGCCTCTCGTCTGTCTGTGTGGTCCCTGTTTTATGTACACGTTGTGTTTTCTTTAATAAACTATTTGATTTATTGCTTTATAAACAACCTGGTTTTACAACCAAATGCACTGAATGGAGAATGGATGTGAATATAAGATGCCGTTAACAATCCCAGCTCAGTGTTTGTGACCCTCACGTTTAGATGCTGTGTCATGGCTCTTCTACCAGCCTGGATGTATTAAGGTTTCTGCTGAGAACATCTGAGGAAGATGGGCATACAGACACACAGGGCTTTTAAGACCAATGGCCATTAGACTAAAACCACTGTCTGTGGGTAAATTGTGTGATTTCTTAGTATATTTTATACAGTTTGTACAATATGAAACAGGGTGGTCATTTCCAGACTCACCTCAATAAAGTACATTGAGGAACATGGGCAACAGTCAATGAAGTAAAATGCAGTTTATTCCATTTCATTATTTCAGTTCGGAACAACATAAAAAAAAAAAAATAGCAAATTATAACAGTTTTTGTTGTTTGTAGCTTTCCAGTTGTTTGTCAAGGACTTCCTGCTTGGAGGGTCATGTGACAGTTTCTATTGATATCATATCCTACACTCTCAGAAATAAAGGTACTACAGATGTCACTGGGGCGGTACCTATTCAAAAGGTACATATTTGTAGAGTCCATTTTAGTACCTATTTGGCAGCTGATCTGTAGTAATACTTGGGATATATGTGGGTTATATGTTGTGTAGAATATGGTTAGACTATTGCTATTTTTAAATAGGAACCATCAGTAGGGAAACATGCTTTTTGTGTAGCTACTGCATCCCAAGAAATAGTTTTAGTGGCTTCTAATTCATGTCAAGTTTCAGGCCATCAGTATGATAAATTAACTTGTAATAAATACGCATATTTATATCATTCTCTTTTGAGGAAACCGAACAAAAATAATGTGAAAAAAAATAGTTAAAGAAATCTGCAAATATGAAGGGCCATCAAACTTATCAATACATCCCTGCTCAACTTCCTTTGAACGAAAGTGAATGGAAAATCTAATATGAAGGGCCATCAAACTTATCAATACATCCCTGCTCAACTTCCTATTTCAGTAGGAAATATGTCAACAAAGAGAAAAAAACTGCTTGTCAGACCTTTTCATGGGGTCTTTGAGAGGTTACTGAATGCACTGAAGAGATGAAGAGTATTTGGAGTGACAGAAGTCTCTGTGTGGCCCATCTTCTTCCGTCCTCTGACCCCTGGTAACCTTCGGGACCCCGCTGACCCCTGCTGCCATGATGCCAGCAGTGAGGAGTCTGTGGATGGAGAGTTGCGTCAATTAGGAATCAGTGACCCTTGACCTGACCCTACACACATCCACACACACACACACACACATACACACACACACACTTGAGCATCAACTTTTACTCTCTCAGCTAGAGTCGCTGATCACATGCTGACCACACACACACAAAACACACCCAAACACACACGTTTGAACTAAACAGCTCAACAGTGTGTGTAACTAGCCAATTGACATCAGTTTACATCTCAGCTCAGCAAAGCCATGATTTGCTACTAGCTATTGTTAGGCAGCGGCAGGTGGTATTGGGGGAAGTACATGCTTGTTGTTAAAGAGTATTGATTGGACCAAAATAAATATTGATTAACAAAGTGATTAATATGTTGTCTGTTTTCCCAGAATAAGTAAAAATGGTGGGTTTTAATCACAAGCTTTTGCTTTTATATATCCTTTTTGGAGTTTTACAGATCCTGGTATATAAAAAATAGTAGCCTCAAAAAAACAACCTTCTTAAAAACAAGTAATATGGGTTTGGAATGATAAAAGGGTTGCACAATTTTATTTTTAAGTGAACTATTTCTTTAAATTCCACCTAGGCTCATTGGGGGAAAAAAAGAAAAGAAAAAAAAACTTATTACTCATTTATGATTAAGGGGCAGATTATCAATTAATAAATACTTACTTTCGCACAGTTCCTTGCAAAATACTGACTTTATGACTTTTACTATAGTGCATGATTTGAAAACTATTACATTTTATCATTTGCATCATACAGCCAGCTTCATATGGCATTTTTGACATAGTAAACTTGCTTGGTAGCACACCTGGTACAGCATTGTATTCGATGCAAGTCAGGATAAAAAAGCACAAAAGAAAACAGGCACAAATGGCATGGTTGCTTCAGCAAATACATTTGTATCTTGTTTGCTTTTGTTTAAACTATCAGGTAGATGTAGCCACAGCAGTTCATCCTAACTTTATCTAGATTGTTGTTTATAATACAAAATCATCCGAACCGAAGTATTTCTGCATCTCTTTCTGACTCCACAACCAGTCAGACTGAGGATGCTACCAGATCCTAACCACTGAGTGCCTCCAAAATAAGCTCTCTTTCATTCTCATTAGTCAGGGTCTCTATTTCTTTGTGCAAATATTTTCTCTGCAGACAAACCTCATTTTGGCAGTTCACACAACGGCCTTCATGGAGGATTTTCCCCAGTGTTTTACCATATTGCAGAAACATTTCTGAAAACTTGATACTTGAGTGATCTCTTCAAACTTGAGGTGTCTCCATCATCCAAACCTCACTCCAAACCAGCATCCCAATGAAAGCTGTTTCTGGCCTGTCCTGCACTGCTGACGTTACTGTGTTTGACTTTGTCAAGCCCCCGCTGCTTCTTGAGGGCCATCAGGATGGGGAGCGTTGATAGAGAGAGAATGAGAGGGTGGGTAGAGAAATAGTCCTGAGAGACAGAGAGATCACAGTGAAGATAAAGCGTGAGAAAACGACTGCCACTAACAACAGACATCTGATGGAGGACAACACAGACACCAGACCACCCTTTATGAGGGCATAACAAAACGCTGTCTCCATTTATTCATTTGTACTCCCTTTATTCAGACAGAGACAATAATAGCTAGTATAAACTCTTAAAAATAAAGGTGAAAAATAAAGTGCAAAACCCTTTACTTTTAAGGTGGCATATACACTGTTTCCAAATTTTTTTTTTTTTTTTTTCAGTGTTTCCATAGATGAGCCATTTTTGGTTCCCCAAAGAACCTTTCAGTGAACAGTTCTTAAAATGACATTTTTTTTCTTAGATTAAAGAAGATTATAATAATCTCAAGAACCTTTTTCCATTATAAATTTTGCAAATATTTTGTGCAATGGAAAGGTTCTATGGATGTTAAAGGTTCTCCACTGATGTAAATATTTTTTATTTTATTTTAATTGATTTTTGATATTGTGACTTTTCTTGAAGTTTATGTCTCCATGTATCACTTACCATTTACACATTTAGTCACATGACACATGGAAATCAATGGTGTTTGAAATCATTGACTAGAGATCTGACACAAAATGTGGCAGTACATCAATAAGCTCCTGTGGCATCAGACTTTCTGGATCTGGATCTAATTGGAAACTTTATTTTTAAGAGTTATAGCTACATACATTTACTTACCTCGAAAGATTATTTATGATACCCAGAAATCAAGTCAGCTTAAAGTAATTAGGAATCACCCTACCTCCAAAAAGTGGCCTTGGGAAGCGTTTTGTGAAGTATCAGCCAAACTAGCAGTATTTATTGTTCTCTCATATTTGTCATGATGATGAACCACTTTAGAGGGAGTTTTGATGGTGGTTTTTGATCCTCGTGAGGAGGTCTTTAGGTACAGATGGTCTGACCTCAGAGGAGCTGCCAGGGCTGCGGTTGGTGAGACCTTGGTATCAGTATTTCTGTCTTATGAGCACTATCACACACAAGTGTCATAAACAGAGTTTGTATGTGGATGTTGAGTGAATATGTGTGTGTGTGAAAGAGTAACTTCAGAATCCTTCTTCACAAACTATCTTCAAAAGTGTCACAGAGTTCTAAGGAACTGGGACGCAAGCCATGCATATACATGCATTCATTCATACAGACCCACACACACGCCGAAAATCAGATAAGAGCAGAACAAAGTTCAGTGCTAAAATCTGAAACCCATCACTCAGAGAGGTAGCTTCCATCCCTCTATATTTATTGGATAATAAAGTAAATGGATTGTGTGAGTTTGTGTGTGTGTGTGTGTGTGTGTGTGTGTGTGTGTGTGTGTGTGTGTGTGTGTGAGAGAGAGAGAGAGAGAGAGAGAGAGAGAGAGAGAGAGAGAGAGAGAGACGTGTTCGAAAGACAAACATAAGCTTTGTTCTAAAGTCTATTATGCTGTCCAATTTGATAGCATTTTAAAGTATCATGGATGTGCAACCAATGACAAGACAGTTCAATATGCAGTACAGTTACACTATGCTGCCTTTTGAGACCCCTTCTTTTGGCCAAATACTAAAGCAGCATAAGACATACCCAGGTAACAAATTTAGGTGATAAAAACATTTTGGGAACATTGTTTTAAAATGTTTCTAAAACGTTTAAATGTCCAGTATTTGTGTTAATAATAATAAGTATTTTTATTATTTTAATAACGTTTTAATAACTTTGTTTTCGCCCAAAATATAACGTTATTTCAAAGTTTTTTAATTTTCAAAGAACATTAAAATATCCAGTCTTCTTGTTACTAAATTTTTTCTTACAACATTCTACTAATTTCATTTTTTACCCAAAATATGACATTCTAAAAAGGTTTTCTCTCAACATTATGAGAATATTCACCAACATCATAAGAATGTTCCAAGAATGTTGTTCTAAGAAAGTTTCTCGCAACGTTATGAGAATGTATATCAAAAATGTATGTTCCATGTTTTGTGCATGTATATAAGTTTTAAGAAACATAAGTGAAGTTGTGAGAACGTTCCTTGTTAGCTAGGTATCTTTTATGAAATAAAGCTATTCCAGAAGGCATTGTGACAAGCTCAGTAAAACAATCTATTCAAAAAAGCTGAGAGAAATGCTGGTGTTGTGAAAAATATTGTCCTCCCTCGGTCTTCAACTATCATTAATAGTTACTAATTACAAAATTAATTTATCAAAAACATTAGCTTACTCTATGGTGCATAATAAAACGAATTGGACATAATGTAATTTCTTTCACTTCATATACTTGAATAAATAAAGATGGTTTTGAACAGATGAATGCAAATGCACAGAGTATCAGCTAAGCTATCAGAGTATGCCGACTATGCTAGTATGTGAGCTTACAAAAACAGACATTCATTTTCATTATAATGTAGTTCTAACTGTAACAGTAACCAGGCGCTAAAGAGAGCACCCATTAAAAGTTATTTAAGCCAATTGGATCACTTGGGGATCCTATGGAGATCCAATTTCGAAGAAGCACCTGAATACTCACAACATTTATAATAAATAGGATAATATTTTATTCAATTTTTAAAAGTTTTGATAAACATAGCTTAATTCAATTGCATTTTTATTAAATATTTATGTCCAGTGTATTTTTATGCTTATTAAGGCTGTAAACACAGATAGCTACCCAACAGCTCATAATGCAAATACAAGTTAGATATTGCTGAACTGACCAAATATTCACATCTGCCTTTACATATATGTGTATGTGCAGATTGTGGCCAAATTTGGCATATATAAGAATCGTATGCTATTTTATGTTTCTGGTACGTTTAGCAACATCCTAATGTCAAACTCTTTTAAAGTCTCTGGTGTGGTTTATGTGAGGCTGTCTACCATGTGCTTCACTATTTGGGTGATGCACAGTGTAGCTACCAAACTAAATAAGTCAATTATAAGGGTTTATTTCATTATGGACTCTATCGTTAGAAGGCAAATGGCCAGTAGTGGACAAGACCACTCAGTAGGGTTTGGTTTGGTTTAGAAAAGAAAAAAAAAGAAAAGAAACAAGAAAGGAAAATGTGAATGCTTTGGCCACCTCTTCTTTTGATTGTCTTGGGATCCAGGGAATTTTGGTTTTATTAAAAACACATTCACTCTCCAAATGACCATCTTTCTGTGAGCTTTGCACACACAGTCCCTGCTGACTGTTCTCATTAGCCTCTCTGTAAAGGGCCATCCATGGCATTCCCCAAACCATTGCCTCAAGCATTCCCAATCCATTCCCAGTACTCTTCATCATTATAGAAGGTCGGCAATGAGGCTAATTTAAAACAGACAAGGTTCTGCCATGTCTGTGGTGATTGATAGGCTGTGAAGGGGACTCAAACCCAACTCCTCAGGAAAGACGCTAGACTGACAGTGAGAAGTACAGTTTGGTTTGAGCATTGTGCAAAAATTCAACCCTATATTTGTACAAGTGATTGTGAAATAGAGAGATTTACAGTGAGAAAGATAATGGGAATATACTTACTGTGTAAATACATTATATGCAAATGCAGGTAGCACTTTATTTTACAGTCCTGTTCCGCGTGTACATATTATGTAGTTATTATAGGAGTTACAATAACTGCAGGGGTAATAACTAGATACTAAAACCTTAACCTACCATATTACCATATAATACCATATAATAGCCATTACCTTCTTGTATAAGTACACTATAAGTACATGTACTATAAAATAAAGTTTGACCCAAACATGTATCTAATTTGACACAGTTGTATTCTTTTAAAATAAGTTTTTAAATAAATTACTATTTTGCTCACTTTGCAAACGTAGAAATTATGGCTGTGTGCAGACTGCAATTACAGAATGTGTCATGCAGCAATAAGAAATAGCAGTAGTATGCTACACTTTTGTCACAAAACGTTGTGCATGTTTAATACAGTAAGTGACACTGAGTTATCATCTTAGTAATATAAATTTATTTTGCATTTTTTGTTTATCAAATGAAAATGTCTTAAATCCTAGCAGTCTTCTCAAATAAACAAGAAAGCCCTTGCGGCTAACATTGTGCATTGCATTGTGGGATATTCCATGCCGTGTGCTCTCTTGTAAACTGCAAATTTTGGCAAATGTAATAAGTCATTTGCGTATTCTTGACATGCATTACTATGAATCATGTGAAAGATGATTTACTTCATATCTATATATTACTATATATCATCCTGGCAGAGAAACACAGAACCGCTGGGATTACATATGTCTATATTTAGTGTTTTATGTACATGAATATTGGCTGAGAAAATCTGTACATGTGACACAGAGATGAGACACATTTACACATACCAGATTCACAAACTGAGATTATACACACACAAACTGACAACAATGTTTACTTTCATATAGATTTAAAACACAATTTAACACTAATAACTGTTGTCAATTAAAAAAAAAAGCAGTTAAAAAAATAAAACATTAAGAAGTATGAAATAATTTAAAAAAGTCTTCTAAACCATGTTTTTAATACAGGGCAGGAGAGCTGAGAGAAGGAGTCATGGAGCTACCTCTGCGATGACTGGTGTAAAACCAAAACAAACGCACAAATAAAACATAGACATAAGGCAGACAAATGGTGCATGCAGTGGCTAAAAGAGAACCGCAACTCCTCCAAACTCCCATTTCCATGGCATTGAGGATGCAGTAAAGGGACTCTTTGCGTAGCAACAGCGATGGCACCCCCTGAGAACAAACCTTCAGGTGCCTTAGGTCGCCTGAGAGTGCCAGACTCGACTTGACTCGGTAATGTAAACATAAATACAAAGGTTGATATCTCACTCTACAGGCAGTTCAGTAACCGCGACACATGCAGCGTTAGCATTAGCATTGTGCGCAAGTAGTCAGTCTGCAAAACTCTCCTTAGTAGAATATCACTTTGAGTTAAATAAACTTCTTTTTTTCTCATTATATATATAATATATTTACTTCTGTGCAGAGTCTGTGCTTCGGAGTCTTTGTTTTTTAACAGTACTTCCTTGTTTTCACCAGTTTGCTCTGGTATTTGACTGAGTGGCCACTGTGTCCCACCACATAAACATCCAGGAGGTAACTCTTTCCCGCCTCGAGGCCCATTATGGTCTCCGTAGTGACTGCCTTCTGCAGGTTGGCGCTGTTGAAGTACTTGCAAAGCACTTTCTCAGACTTGCGACGGCTCTCTGGTCCAGCGCACTGGTTCTGCTCTCGGCGCCGATGCTCTTCGCCGTAGCTTTCAGAAACTTCACGTCTGTAAACACAGTATTTGTTGCGCTCCTGTGTGCCAAGCCAAGCCACGGTGACGGAAAAACAGGTACGCAACTTATCAAAAGCCTTGATGCGGGTATCCTCAGGTAGGGCAGGGAAAGGTTGCTTGCCTCCGGCACGTGTGCTGGCCAGTACTTTCAAGGTGGAGGCACCCTTGCGGGACCCTCTCAGACGAATCAGGTACTTGGCTTTGGGCTTTCCTCGGAGCTGGAACTGACGGACACCCTCCACATTCTGAGAGAGAACAAGCTTCCCATCACGCCGCACCTGAACTTGCACTGCGTCCAGACAGGCATGCACAAACAGAGTGACGCGCTGGTGAGAGGAGACGGGGGCAAAGCGAAGGAATTTGCTGCCTTTCCTCTTAATGAAGACATCGGTTACTTTCCCATCCTTGAGCTCCACAGTCTTCTGCTTGGCCTCTTCCTTGGTGCGGGCAAAAGTGCCCACGTATGCAGTACTCATGTTGGTGCCTGTGTTGACGGTGAACACATCAAAGTAATATTGCGTGTCTGGCTTTAGGTCCGTCACGGTAAAAATATTCTTGTTGCCAATGCAGATGTTCTGTATGTCTGCCACTTTGGGCTTGGGGATATATGTGCGACTCATCTTGTTGCTCAGAGCTCTGTTGGTGGTGAGGGAACGATCCTTGAAATCATTCTCAGATGGGACAAAACCAAAATGAGCAAAGTCAAAGGGACTGAAATCCCGACCGGGTTTTGGAGCAATCATGAAGGCATCATCTAAGTTCATCTTGGCCTCTGCTGCACATAAGCTCTTGAAGTTGTGCTCCTTGTTAATAACCACACAGTAATGGATCGGCTGGCCCATGATGGAGCCAGTAGGAGTGGGCTTCCAGGCCAGCGTGACAGTAGTACGACCCAATGCGGTAACATCAACCCTGGGGTCGTAAGGCAGCTCCGGGTATGGCTGGTCGGACTCGGGAGTTGTGGTAGAGTAAATCTTGAAGTTGCTGTCCTTTTCGGTGGAGATGATTTCCAGCTGGTACAAGCCCGAAGGGGAGCTAGTGGAGATGAACGACTCAACGTCATTTCCTTTGTAAGTAAAGAGTTCGGTCCCCTCATTGGCCGTGACCTGCTGTTTCTGCTGTTCTAGAGGTTCTGGCTCACCTGGGACACAAAAGACACAGAGAGATTCACAAAATTAGACCTTGGGAAACAACAACCAAAAAAAAAACAAAAAAAAAATCAAAAGATGATGGGGAAATGAGTGTCCCCACAGAACAAACCACCAACATTAAAAACAAGGCTCATTCTGTGGGGGGAAACTGCTTGGTGCTATTTGGAGATGCACATTTTGAATGATGACTTGTTTAAACCGCACACAAACACAAGCCACATAAACTGTTGAACAAATGGATGTAGACACTTAAGCTCTCTCTGAACATCAATGACTGAGACATTTAACATTAACTGCCACATAATGACGCATTTCCCTTACCACTACAAAAAAACTCATCTAGTTGTTTACTTTCTGCTTCCTCCCCATAACCCAATTAACACCACTGTAAAAAAAGAAGCAGCAATTGCCATTTTAACGGAAAGAGCATCATTTTATGTGTTGATCCTTGTGAGGTCATTGGGTGCTACCTGCTCCGGTGGACGTTAGCCACTTGTCTGCTGGAGGCTGTGTTTTGTATCCAAATAACCCTGCACATCAGAGGGTGACTTTCACTATACCTTCCCAGGGAACTCTAAGCTACACAGAGACGCCTTGTGGCTTCACTGTTCCTTGAGTTCCTTTCCAAGCCCTCTCCGTTCAGCTGGCCAAGAAAACATAATATTATGTTTGTCAACCAGAGAATTAAATGAACACGCGTTGCACTCACAGACCGGCTCCCAGTGGATATACTCCACAAACATGGGAAAAGGCTTGCGTGTGAGTTTTTATTTACCGTGACTGCTGTACCTAAAAAAAAAATTAAAAAAGATAGCAAAAAATTAAAAATGCTTCCATGTCCTTATTTGCATTTAATTTATAATGTAGTCCTGCAATTAACCAGAGAAAAAGTGTGTTGCACAGAAGTAGATCAAGAGACTAAATGGAGATCTGACTTATGTTTGAAATGTCAACTTCATCTCAGATTTGTCTCCATTTTTTAGGGGAAATAAAATAGACCCAAATGAGACAACTGTTGACACACACTAAGTATTTATGTAGCTTGGCAACACCAAGGTCATGGGTTTGATTCCCATTGAATGCAAGGTGTGCATACATATAAATGCATAGAGCCCTAAAACAGGTGAATACTGTAGCAAAATTTGAGGCATTGTTGAGCTCTTTTCTGAATCTCTAGAGCAGTGGTTCTTAATCCTGGTCCTGTGGACCCCCTACTCTGCACATTTTGTATGTCTCCCTTATCTGACACACTCAGTTCAGTTCATGGAGCTGATGATCAGGTGTCTTAAATAAGGGAGTCAAGCAAAATTGAAACAAGTGAAATATTGAAGAGATCTCATTTGAAATGTTCTTTCCTATGGTCCAGTCCCACTAGAGTGTGTGTATATGTGTTTGTGATTGACTGAATGTGTATGTGAGCAGGGAAATCTGAAGGAAGTCTGAAGGCAGATATCATCAACTGTGACTGATTTGTCTTTCAGGATCTCCCAGTCACAGCCAAGTCACGCCGTAGCTGGATGATCATGGCACGGTGTGTTTTGTTTAAAAAAAAAAAAAAAAAAAAATACAATTCTAAATCCTTTGCATAAAAAGCAACTGCACAGCAGTGAATGATGGGGGTCTCTGCATTTCATCGACCAGGAAGACCATATTGGGTCATAGACTGAGAGGAAGGAGGTAACCCAGGGCCTGGGAGTCATTACGGCACAAGAAGACAGAGATGATCAGAGAAGCTTGTCATCTCACAGGGAAACACTTGTGTCTTCATGTAAGCTCTCACATGGACATGTTCTGCACACACTTCTGACACAGCAGCTTCTGCCCCATTTCGGTCCTACACATAAGGCTTCAAAGACACGCGAACAGACGCACTTTAACTGAAACCGCTATGCTGCTGCATGTGTGTGGAGTGAAATACAAGGGTGTTTTGTAGAACTTTATTGGTTTCTTTTTTTAGGAAACTGTCCAGATGGAAAAAGAGAGATGTGGAGAGAGGGTGATGGGAAAAAAGGAAGAAATGAGAAAAGTCCAAGGAGGGATGGCAAAAGAAGAGAGAGTACAGCTTAAAGGGAGAACAAGAGTACAAGTGAGAATTTTGCTTTGAAGACGAACGCTGGTCACAACATTTTTTTTTTTTTTCCACACATGCACAGAGTTGATGGGAACAGTGGGAGGAATCCTACGGCTGTGTGATCGAAAGCATGTCTAGGTCATATTTCACTACAATGTTTTCTAATTTGGGTTCACCTGGACATGATACTTGACAGGTTTTATGAGATTCACCCCTGTATATTCCTATTCAAGATTCACTCCATTTGACTTTTTTCATTCTAACTTTCAGGATTTATGTCTGCAGACATTCAGATGCAGTCCATCAGCACACCAAGCGTGGTTACACTGGGCCCAAATTCACACATCACAAATACACACTGACGCACTAACAGGGCTAATGACTGACCACGGTGGAAAACACTGACCCACACTGGACACGCGCCACCGTACTTCACAGAAACACATGTTTACCTGCAGCAATGCTGCTTTTCAAGTGAATCTAGTTATTTTTTTTCCAAGGGTGCATCTGTAGGATATTCATTTTGACTTTTTTTGGTTTAATCAGTTTAAGAACTTGCAAACTCTAATACTCTGTTCCAAAACGTAGTGAGCGGCCTTGTTGTCTGTTCCCTACATAGGCAGCATCCTAACTGAAATGGAACCTCATAATGCAAACAGTGATCCTCAGACAAGCCATACAGGAGGATAAACTCATGTATTTTAATCAATACTGTTATAGATTCAATTCTAAGTATTATTTAGACCTACTGTAATAGATAATTCTCTCACCTAATTAGCCTCATCTTTAATCCTTTCGGTTTATTTTACATGTCTTCCTCTATGTTTGAAATGATTCCTAATTTAGGAATGACTTCCTTCCTAATCAAGTTTAATCCTTTGGAGATACATGGAAGGAGATACCAATGTCTTCTTTAATCCTTAAGCTGTATTGAATGGCTATGGAAGATCTCTTGTTCCTCAGATCTAAGATCAGTTTTTCTAATAATAGTTTAGAACGTTTACATGGAAAACAAGTTTTATATTACTGCAGAGTTGCAACATCGATCGGGAGATTTAATTTGGATACCTGATCCTTCTCCGCTGCGGTCCTCTGGGAGCTCCTGCAGCGTCAATCTCCACTCGAGAGGAGCATCGCAAGGTGTCAGCGTCACCAACAGAGGAGTGTTGTCTTCCTCCACCACAAAATAGTACCTGCAAGAATGAGGAAAGTTAGCATGCACTGAAATCATACAGGAAATTAAACCTGACTCATTGTATGTTGTGTAGCAGATGTGCTCTTTGCTTGAACTGAATCAGATTTGATGACATCTGCAGGCAATTCCATTTTTAGGTCTTTTTAAGATAAACAGATGCGTTTGTTTTTTTTTTTTTTTTTTTTTTTTTTTTTTTTGCATAAAAGGTTACATAACAAGATGTATAATAATACTTTCCACATTTCCACATTAGGTCCCTAAAAATAAGACTGCCATTTTAGCAAGGTTATGCATAATGGTGTTGCTAATTTAGCCCGCCTGACTGCAGTCATGTTTCATCTTTAAAAGTACTTGAGATATATTAAAACCCATCCCAAGACACAATATACTGAAATTAGAACTAGTTGGCCTTTCAGAGACCGCTACCGAATTAGGACCATATTCCCCAAACACAGCGCTGTTACATTAGCCTTGCTGTCTCAACACATTTCTGCTAGCTTTGTTTGCGTTTTTAGCTCTGTGTTGCCACTGAGTTAGCATACTTTTGACAATGCATTGCACATGGGAGATGTCTTATAAAAGCCACACCAAACACAGCTAGTTTATTTCAGATGTTAACTATTTCATCTGCGAACTGAAATATTAGCCTGCTAAGTGCAAGAATAGACTGAATACTGCCTACTATTTCTTTTAAAAATAGTGTGTGAAACAGAAAGCATTATTGGGATTATTTACAATTCAATTAAAATGAACTACATTAACACATTACATATGAATGATATCCACACTGACAAATATATATATATATATACTTTGAAACAATTTTCATAGATTTTAACAAATTTCACAACTAATTACAAAGAAATGGCAAGTAACACAATGAATTCAACATTAAATTTCCATGTGGAAAAACTGAAATAGTATTTTCTTGTTAAATGTACTACAGTAATTTTGGTTTTATTTGCATCTTCTGACATTTGACACTCTTATGGCAATTTGTAACTATTTTACATTTTGGCCAATTGGTAGTTAATTTGCCTTCATATCTTCAATATTATATTGTACTGAATAACATTTTCATAAGATCTTATTATATGCTAAACATTAGGTTTAGGGGTACATCCCCATCATGCTTTCTTTTTTGAAAAAAAAAAAAAATAAATAATAATAATAAATTAATAATAATAATAATAATAATTTCCCCCCATAAAAATCACATCATACAAATTTATACAAAATCGTCATGCTGTAAAATAGCATTTATTTATTTTATTTATTTTTTTCGTGAGATTGGGTCAGTACATTTATAGGAAAATAAAAACTATTCTAAAAATGTAATAAAATAAATCTAAAACTGTAAAAAAAAATTCAATAATAAAATAAAATAAATAATAAAAATGGAAATGGAAGGTCAAGTTGAGCACATTGCATTATGGGTTACAGCACAGTGTGGTCTGTTTTGATAAAAGTGTTTAGATATTGCATGAAACTTTTACTTAATTGAATTAAAATTACCGAACATACAGTACATATATACTGCAAAATTAGTATAAGTAGCATGATAGTGTTTTATTCCAAACATAGTCTGAGCTTTTAATCAGACCTTCTGTGAGCAGAAACACCTTTCAACTCCACATTCTGTAAAATAATTATGACAGATGTATGCTAGACTTCAGTGTAATCAGCTTTATTTGAGAATACTGCAGTTCATTAGCAGGACACGACATTTACAGAATCACTGGCATGGACATCAAACGAGAAACGGGGAGATTTGTTGTTACTATAAAGTGTTTTAAATTGCGAATACCTCAGCATGCGATCATCTGTGGTATGTAAGTTCTGATTAATTCATCAAGGATCCGCAGCTAAAATAACCCTGCAGCCTTTTGCTAAGACCTCGCATGTGGTTCAGTTTGACGGACATGCTGAACACGGATAATAGCCGTCCATCTGAGTGCACCTGCTACTCAAAACAATGCTTCATCAAACACACACTAACATGCAGTTGTTTCCAGCATCTCATTCATAATGCATGTCTCAACCGCATCTGATGCATTATGGCTATGATAGATTCCATATTTCTTCTTCCCACACACAAACACACATCCAAATGCACAGGATTATAACCCTTCCATCCGAATTAGTTTATATGAAGGAAATTTTAAAAACATGAAAAACGTATGTCTTCAATTTAACACACAGAAGAGATTTCTCCACCACTATTGTCCAAAAAAAAAAAAAAGTTTTAGTTTAGGTGTAGAGTTAAAGACTGGGATTCTGTTAATCTCTATTCATTTTAATTACCTTTATATAATAACTACAAATATGTAAAGAAAAGTGTGTACAGTATGTCTATTTATGTCATGTATGATTTCACCTTTTCGGTGTATCTCTGAACAGGTATCCGTTGATCTCGGCTCCATCGGGCAAGACAGAAGAGTCCTGAAACTGAGCTTTATCCCTGATCTGCATCTGAAAGAGACCTTCATCACGTGTGGGCAGTTTCTGTCCCATCACCCCCAAGATGAGCAACACCAAACCATAACATCCACACATCCACGTCATCCTAAAGAGAGAGAGAGAGAGAGAGAGAGGTTGACAGTGATTAAACAGGAGAATGGAATTTCATTCTCAAAAACCTGATGAAATGCCTTGATGAGCACAGTTATGGGTTGGATTCTGATTGGCTGTCAATGTTTTTATTGTTTATCTGCTTAGAGAAAAAAAAAAATCACTCTAAAAGTGATTCCAACGTTATCCTTCTTCTGTGTCATTATTATATAGTTCTGGTATGGACTTTACTATATTTTTACTGAATTTGAATAATTATTGAACATTTATAGTTATTGTTATAGTAATTCCTGGTGTGAATGGGCCTTTAGTTACATCACAGCCACTAAACATGGCTAGTCGTGTTGGGGGAGGGGCACAGAGGAGAGCATTTGATTGGACGAAAATCTGTGTAGTGCAGGATGAGTCATCGATGTGCTGAAAGTGAATTTTGCCATTTAAAAGTGCACTAATCATATAGAAGACCTCAAAGCTAACACACATTAACTATCTAAATTAATTAAACTCAAATTTGAATTACTTGAAATCTTTAAAGCTGAAGAATCAATACACATTATATCTGTGATGGAGCAGTTAAACCATCAGTAGCTACCAATGACTGTTTAAAAACTCTACTGGAAGACAGTTAAATCATTACATGATGTCCTTATTCTAAAAGAACAACAAATCGATCTTAACATTTAGCTAAATGACTGGATTGCACCATCATACTACAACAAACAAACCAAACTACAGCAGATTTGGGATGATGAATTCAACTGAATGTCCTCAATGACCACCTTTGAAGTTCTGCTGCTTTTTTAACTCAAGGGGCGGCACAGCTGGGGGAAAGACGGGTATGTGGCGGTGGATACTGCACGCAAACATTCAAACGACTCATGAGAACATGCAGGCACTGTGAGACACTCACAGATGCACACATCTGCTCACTGAAGACACACACACACTAAGCACTGTTTGAATGCCTGTGTAGAGTGTCTGAGCTCACAGTACAAAAATATCCATGTCTGGTTGGCGTTAAACACCTGCTTATAACTATTCACAGATTTTCTTTCTCACCGATCTTCTGCATCTGTCCTGGGCACTTTTCATTACATTTTCAAGTAAATGACAAACAGAATGATTTTTGCTATTAAGACTTGATTAAAATTTGGTAAACAAGTCTTTAGAACAGATTTAAAACGATAGACATCAATTACCGTTCAAAAGTCTAAAGTCAATAAGATTTTTTAACATTTTTGAAAGAGGTTTCTTTGCTCATTAATTTGATTTAAAAAAAATACACTAAAAACAAGAATACTGGGAGATATTATTACAATTCAGAATAGCTGTTTTCTATATGAATATCTGTTAAAATGTAATTTATTGCTGTCATGTAAAGCTGAATTTTCAGCATTATAACTCCAGTCTTCAGTGTCACACGATTCTTCAGAAATCATTCTGATATGATGATTTGCTGCTCAAGAAACATTTCTGATTATTATCAACAGTTGAAAACAGTTGTGCTGCCTCAAATTGTTTATTTTATTTTATTTTTTTCAGGTTTCTTTGACAAACTGAAATTTTAAAAGAACAGCATTTATTTGAAATAGAAATCTTTTGTAACATTACACATATCTTAACTGCCATTTTTGGTTTTTCAAATTAATGCATTCTTGCTGAATAAAATTAGATTAAAGTATTAGACTGTGATGGGGCAGTTTAGGAAGAGCTGAACTTGCTTGAGCTGTGCTGGGATGAGTCTGACTGTGTTGGGCCACACTCTAGGCTGGATTTGGCTTTGCAGGGATATCCTCTTTCTATTGATTTGGTGCCATTGATTGGAACTGAAGGCAAAGCCCAAAGCCCCTGATATAATCAGGCTAATGATGGCAGATTAAAGCGATACTCCACTGTCATTAACAGCAAGTGAGTGCTTGTCCTCTTAATGACCTCTCCAGGAATCCTTCCCCTACTGCTGCCTTTATTCCCCCTTTCTTGACCTCTTTCACTCACTCTTTATTTGCCAAGCTCAGATGGTACTCTCTCTTTCTCCTCTTCCGCTTTCATCCATTGTTTCTCTTTCTTTTACGTGCCTTCCGCTTGCCTTTCTTTTAAAAGTTGCACATTATCACTGCCCCCTCCTTTACACTTCAGTCAGTCACAAAATGTACTTAACTGCATTTGCACACAAAGCACTTTTATCATGCATTACATTTCCTCTCCTCTATCTCCCACAACAAGACAACACTGCTTTCTCTTGTGCTCTGATTGCGTAATATGATATTCTCACACTGAAAAGAGATGCTCTCTCATCTTGTATTGTTAAATATGTATATGGGGATGTAGATATACTTATGGTGGATACTTTAAGGACACTTTTCAGAGACTTTTGGTGCAGACTCGGGTGCACACCAACAGTTTGCTTGAAAATGTGCTCTGAGGCTCTTAGGAGTATGTGAAATTTGGTATGTTTTGCAACTGGTAGGAAAGCAATCCATCTTAATTCACAGTCATAAACTTTTATTATTAATATACAAGGATATCTTCTAGTCCAGATCAGTGATCTAACATAACATGTTCTTGTAGAAATCCAGATAATAAGTCTGTGTTTGTAGGAGATCTTTGAACTGAACAGGGAAAATGAATGCGTTAAAGGTGATTGTCATTGTGTGGGACTGGAAAGACCTTGTATGCAACAGATGATATTTGGGTAGGAATTATAATACTGTATCTCTTTGGATGTGGCTGCAGAATATTTGCCTCAAATTCCAATTTGTAACCAAGAGGAGAAAGCAAAGAAACACAGGAACATGGATTTCCTCTGCAACTCAGTCAGGTTTGGATGCCGTTGTGTTTCCCAGAGCAGAAAGGGTTCTCTTTCTAAAATAAAACTTCAAAACAAAGCCCCATCTGGAAGAAATAAAAGCTAATGTTTAATTAGAGCTGGGGAGAATGTCTGATCGTAATTTGGGGAGGATAATTTGAAGGCAGAGTCAGCCACAATCGTGTCAACTTTGTTTTGCTCCTTTTTATATTTTTTTTTCTGCATTCATTTGTTTTTACCATTTATTTTTTTCTGTGACGGAAATGGGTTCATTCGGGTCCTGGATCACTTATGGACCATGTACAAATCTGAGATGTGTGATGAATTGGACCTTGAAATGGTTTCGGAAGAGAGTGTGTTGCGGGTAGGTCGTAGAGTCAAGTTCATAATGTTAAACAGCTTAAACCCTTTGAACGCAACATGCTGTAATGTTTGAATTATCATCCTCAAAATGCTCCTAATCACTTCACGTGCAAGTAAAACGACAATGCTATGGTGCTATTTAAACAGTTTACTCTTTAAGTAATTTATCTTGTTTTAACTTCCTTGATTATCGTTCTATTATCTAAAGAGCCATTAGAGATAATTCTGCAAAAACAAATGCAATAGGCCTACAAGAATCTTGTGTCAGGTGTTTCAGAAACATCTGGCTGCATTCCACTCTGGATAACACAATTTCCTTTGGTTACAACTCTTCTAATTATCTCTCTAGAGACAGAAATGTCATTCTCTTTGAAATATGTTTATCCAAATCAGATAAAATAGCCATTCATCTCCACTGGGAGTCTAGAGGCTTTAGGTCTGACTGATTGATCAACAATTAGGAGCAGATAATTCTATGATTCAATCAGTCAAATAATAGGCTCATTAATTGCCACAGGAAGTGTAAACATGCAATTCACCAAAGTGAGACAGGGACTAACAGGCTCAGCCAGACACACACACACACACACACACACACACACACACACACACACACACACACAGATGAGTAGCACATGTATGGTGCATGAAAAGCAGCACTACTGACAGGGTGAAAACACACATCGCACCAGAGCAGCTACCACCTATCAATCAAACCGCAGCGGCCCGGGCCACAAACAGCGGAGAGCCATCATTACCGCACTAACCTGGGTGGAGGTGTCACTTCTGTCTCACTTGCTTTTTAAATATATATGACTGCCCATACACCCACCCACACACACACACACACACACACACACACACACTGCTTCCATACTGACTCTCCTATATCACACCAGAGCTGCAAAAGCCTTCATTTCCACAGAGATAAGAGAAACATTTCAGATTCTGTTTCAACAGAAGCACAACGCCCTGAAACTGGAGAATGGGTGAGTTTCCCTCAGCTTCTGTCAGCGCTTCCCGAAACCTCTGAACAGACATTTACTGTGAGCTTCGTCCCCTGGGCTCCTCACGGCCTTGCCATGCATGCATACAGAGCCAGAGCTAGAGAGAAGAGGGAAAAGAAACCAACCTCAACAGTAGAACACAATGGGGACAATGTTGGATTTTGTAGAGCAGTTTTATTCAGTGCAACTTTGACAAGTCGGTGGTTAGTCCATCTATTCTGACAATCCGTGTCTTGCTGCACTAATAAGCCAAGCTATGCGATCAGAATTTTTTTTGGTATAACCACTCATATATGATATTCATGAACCAAACTTAAAACACATTCAACTGAAATCTCAAGTTTTTCATCTTTTGCAACATGTCCAATCCTGCTCCAGGATGGCCACTATCCCACAGAGTTTGGCTCCGGTTCTAATAAAAGACACCTTAACCAGTAAATAAAGGTCTTTAGGATTCCTAGAAACTCCCAGGTTGTATCAAAAAGCACCAGTTATACCCTTATGTAGTGCAGTGGTTCCCAACCATGTTCCTGGAGCCCCCCCAAAACTGAACATTTCTACTTTGTCTTACACAGCCTTTTCAGGTCATGGAGTCACTACTGATAAGCTGATAACCTGAATCAAGTGTGTTTGATTAATGTGCAGTGTTGGAGGCTCCGGGAACGTGGTTGGGAACCACTGATGTTGTGCACTATTTGATGGTACAGCCATTGGTAGTGGTGTCTGGAAACACTGGACATTATTGGCTGCAGTCATCTGATTCCATTATGGACCTAAATAACAAATGTAAAACTAATGTACACTTAATGACGAGTAGCTAGAGAAAACCCATGCACTGTGAGCATGACACGAATTAATTACCACATCTTACCAGAAGATGCTGTCTGCACTCAGTGTCTGAATTCACTCGTTTGATTTCATTCACTCATTCGGTGGACAATATCAGAGCAGTGGTTCCCAACCACGTTCTTGGAGCACATTCAGGTCTTGGAGGCTGTACTAATGAGCTGATGAGTTGAATCAGGTGTTTTTGATTATGAAGACATGCAAAATGTGCAGTGTTGGGGGGCCTCCAAGAACAAAGTTGGGAACCACTGTATTAGAGGAATACTGTAGGGAATAGTGAATGAGGGTACATGGCAGGGCTCTTCAACTCTAGGGTCACTGTCTTGCTGAGTTTAGCGCTAACCCTAATCAAATACCTTTTAAAAGAGCTAATCACAGTGTTCAGAATTACTTACAAATTAGAGACAGGTGTGTTAAATAAGGGTTAGAACCAAAGTCTGCAGGATGCTAGCCCTTCAGGACTGGAGCTGAAGAGCCCTGGTATAGAGAGCAATTTCAGATACAACCACAGGCAAGGGTCTTGGGGTAGGTTAGAACTAAACCCTTTAGGACACTGGCCCTCCAGGAGCAACACTGGGCATACATGGCAGTGTCAGCTGTGTCTCATCTGTACCTCGTTATGTGGTATTTGGTACTGAATAGTGAACGAGTGTGCAAGCGAACAGCCACTATGCATCCTTCTCACCTCAAATGTTATGATTTCTTAGAAATGAGATCAGCACTTTAAAGCTGAGGTCCTTGACATGTACTTTGGCTGTGTCTTTATGCCAATCCTGAGCTGCACTGGTGCTCTTGGACGGCCAAATGGCACAACAGCTAATTGTTAGAAGCCGGTTTTGAGAGCTGAAGTCCAGCACTCCACTGTGGACACTTGGCTGTCCGCTGTTTGTTTACTTTGGCAAGGACCCAGAACAGCGTTTGTTGAATAAAATCTTTGAAGATATTTGTGCATTTGAGACACATTTGCTTACATAGCCGCACACAGAGTAGCTGTGAAGTGTAACGTCTCCAAGCGATTTCAAGATTATTTTTACACACCCCATCTGCTCACTCTAGAGTGTCCAGACTGGGATGTCCCATTCGAGCCTCTAGGTATCCTCACACAGGGCTTTATCTCAGGACTCCCAATTAGTACCACATTCAGGAATGTTCTTCAGCAGCTGTGCTGAGGGTGTAAGGGCCACTTTCTCCAAGTGCCACACAAACAGACCATTGAATGGGAAGGCCTCTGACTGATGTTCACTTCATTTCTGGCTTTGTAAGAAGAATCTGACATCTCACAGATATTCACAGACTCGAGGAACTATTTGTCCTCCCCAACCCACTCATATGAGCATATCTAAGGAAGCGCACAAACGGGCATGCCGGGAAATAAAGAGGCCACTGGCGTTTATTTATCATCTACCTACCGAGAATGAAAATGATCTTATGTGAACGGCGTTGTATGCGTGTTTCGTGAACAGGACGCACTGAATGAACCATCTCAAACTGAATTCGAGCTCTGAAGCTTTGCAAACAAACAGATATGGAAATGAAAGAGCAGGGGGTCACTAAAAGTTCGAAAAGCTGCGATTAAATCCCTGGTTCTCCTCAACAGGACATGACACACAGTCACGTCAGATGCCACAAAGACCAGCGTGAGGACGACTGTATCTCCGCATCGGACTGTCACTCCGTCGGACACACAAATGGCTATTGCAACAGTGGCGGAATTCTTTTGCTGCCAGAGTTTTCATATGCAAATAAGGGTTTAGATACGCTATGCAACAGAGACCTTCCCGTTCTTAGACTTTTGTTCCTGTTTCATTCTTTCCGAGAGAGGATGGGAGGCAGTGCAGCTTGGCCTCGCCACTAAATACAGTTATTCAAATTCCCTCATTCTGAGTCTGCCTTTCATTACGTCTCCCAGCCCAGAGAAAAGTATCACTCTCACCAGGAACCACATCAGGTAGCCAGCAATCCACTTCGTAGTTGTTCGTGTCTGATAGGAGACTAATCCTTGCAATCCCATCGGAGAGATTAAAAATTCCACACAAATTTACTATTCAAATTCAAAAAGGAAAAGATGCAAATGGGACTGAGTTCTCACTGCATGCAATTTCAAGCAGTGACATGCAATACTTTAAAGAGCTATACTTTTATCCTCAAATAATGATTATTCATGCAGTTTTTTATGGGTTTACATCATAACAAACTGAATATTTTGTAAATTAAAAAATTAAACACACTGCAGGACTATTTAAGTGAACTGCAACGCTAAAAGTTGATTAAAATGGAATTTGTAATGGAATGTGTTTGATTTATTTGTTGCACTTTTCGGGCTGTCAGTGCTAACAACTAAATATTCATAATAAGTACATTTCTTATTGCACTTCATTCAGTAGCCTGACTCCTGAAACAATGCAAACTATGCTTGTTTGGATTCATAGGAAGGAAGTGTAGAAATCAGACCGCTTAAAACTTAAACTGAGCACTTTAATCCAAAATACACTTTCCATTATTCATTCATAAATTTTAATAATAAACTATGTATTTCTGAAAAACCGATCGTCTCATTGCTGAAAAACGCAGATTTGTGCAATAAGTTGTTCCTGTCAAACCATTAATTTCTCTAAACAGCAAAAGGACAGTTTATTTTGTAAAGCAACCGTGTAGACATGGGCCACAATTTCATATCTTGCAGGTGCGTCTATGCGCCACGGTTTGGAGAAGTTCCTAGCAAACAGATATTTAAAGAAAACTCCCTATGTGCCTTTGCCCTCAGCGGAGACAGAGACATTTAACACTATGAAAGACTGAATAACAGACGCACAATTGAGAGGGCGAGGACGAGTTGTGATGAATTGCGTCTGGCGGATGCGAGCGCATGGGAACCGCGTCTCCAACACAATGTCCAAAAACTCCCATCCCACCTCCTCCGAGATCCACACGAACATTAAAAGAGCCTGCGAGCTCGGGCTTGATGGAAAGGCGTTTGAAATCTTTCACTTCCAGGAGTTTGCAGACCGCAAAAGCCCGTCGCTCTTGTTCTGGCTGAAGGTTCAAAGAGCGCGGGGAGTCCCGCTCCGTTTCCCCGTGACTGCAGAAGTGGTTCAACTCTTTCATGAGGCTTGAAAGCATTTCGGAAATGCAAAGGCAGGTACATCTGAGCAATGTGTAGTACATATATAGTGCAAATGAACCTGAGAGATTTGAAACGCATCTCCCCTTGCGTGCATCTAAAAACAAATACCTAAAACATCTCAATGTTATGTAAAGTTCCTTACCTTGTTCTTTAGGGTTAAATCACTCCAGTGCCTTGACAGAAATGATGTGTTTGTTGTCGTCCAGTCTAAGAACACAGGTTGTGTGAGAAAGGGAAAATGTTGGAGAAAGTGTGTTAAAGTTGTTCCGGCTAGATTCCTTCAGTCGGATCCGGCTCTGATCGTGGCTCTCACGGAGTTTCTCGCGTCCTAAAGTTGGCTTCTAGTCTTAGTTGGTATCCTGAGTTGTTCTCCTCTGTAGAGACTGAGAGTGAAGTGAGAGTCAGACTGCTGTGAAGTGTCTCTCTCTGAAGACCAGCCCACTCTTCTGACACACACAAGCGCACAAACACACGGTCCTGCACGAGGCAACAGTCAACAAGCTTCAGTGGCATCACGACAAAAAGTTATAAGGCTCACTTTTAATTTGAAGTATATTTTCTAAAATATATAGCTATAAATAAAAGCAAACTTTTCAATCAACTGAATATGTATATCATTGTGAATATAACTTTATAAATGTTAAAATACATCTATATACAAATCTAACTATATGAATCCAAATATATTATAGTGGTACTTTGAATATCTATTTTTCACAAAAGTAGTTCTACCAGAAAGACCCAGGAGATGTAGATAAGACTGAAGTATAATTTAGAAATATAATTTGTAGTTTATATTATATATAGTAATTTTGGGTATAAATATTGTGACTCTAAATGTATATTTTAGAATGCAAATATATTTATTTTAGAACACATATAAAGCGATAACTGAATATTTTTTATAAATCCAAAAAGATAATATATGAATTTTTTCTACTTACAGTTTCACTTCTTTCACTTCTATTTTTTAGTATATATATATATATATATATATATATATATATATATATATATATATATATATATATATATATATGCAGGTGTACATCTGAATATATCTATAGACACACTCATAAATGCTTGAACTAACATATCTGAACATATCTGGTTTTAGAAATGCTGATTTTCTGTTTTTCATCTTTGCAAACTATAATTTGGTTGCTCTGAGAGTTGTGAAATTACATTAGGCTACTGACAATAATTGGTCAGAAATATTGCAGACTGTGCAGAAAAAGCAACAAACTATAGTAAACTTGTGGGGATTTAGGTATTGTGTCTCAAAACCTAGTGATCTGCCTTCCTAGACAGCATTTCTCGGCATCATATGTCTGGTCAAATGTACTAGAGGAATGTGAATATAATTATGATCATAATTGAAACCAATCCTTATGACATCAAACATCAAATACAAATCTTTTAAGAGTCAAATCATAGCCTTCTGAAAAACTGAAATGTCTATTTTTCAATATATATATCTGAAAATCAGTTTGTGTAGTTACTCTTGTGTAGTAAGCCCTTTAAGATTGTGTCCAAACGTGTAAATGCACCCATGCGTCTCAAAAGTGCTATGCACTAGGACACTTACTAAACTTCACAGTCAAGCCTCCCAAGGCCTGCTGAAGTCTGATGTGTTTTTGTTTCTTCACACACATGATAGTTTACAGTAAGTCATCTGTCTCTCATCCTGCAGGTAGTCACGCAACTCCTGAAGACTTCATCAAAAGAGCTGTGTCAGGCTGAAAAAAGTCCCACGATGCTTCCCATCCTTCTTTTTGTACTTGCAGTATTTGCGAACTTGAATAGCTTGTGATTACCAACACACACGCAATTGTGGGGTTTGTTTGAAGAGCAGAGGCATGGTTTGTTTCTTTTGTTGGGCTGTTTACAGCGGGCCATTCTCTCCACTGCTGTCTCTATCACCCGCATCTATTGGAGGTGTGAAGGGGAGGTTTTAACCAGGGGAAGTAAATATTTATGAAAGATAACAGCAGAGATGAATGGTCATTTATGACTGAATGAGTGTCTGAAAGCTTCAATCAGATGGAATGAGAGCATTAAATCTCATCTCTTAATGGTCCTAAGATTAGATCAGGAGCCCATGATTGTGGGAGTAACTTTAAATATTGTTTTAAATTCATACAGTGTGAGAAAAAATGAACTGTTAATATTGTTTTCAGAAGATAATATTTGACTCTGAATGAGAGTAAGAGCTGTGTTTCAGATGATCACGAACAGACTGGTGAGTGTCAGTGCAATATCACCATCTAGTGGTTTTGTAGCTTTTCTAGTGAGACCCACTTGATTTTGTCAAGTTTGACTTCATATGTGAAGTCCAAATTTTCAGAAAGGTGATTGTCCATAAAAGTACAATTATTTACATATGGGGTCAATTTGAACCTAGAAAAACATGCACACGAATATGCACTTGTAGTGTGCTTCAAATGTTAAAAGTATATTGTTAAAAAAAAGTACTTGCAGATAATGTATTACTGAAATAAAATCCCACTTAAGTGTAAAGAGAGTTTGCTTTAATGTCTGTTTTAACACACTTAAGTACACTTAAATTCACATTTATTTTAAAAGTACATCTTAAATTGTTTTCATTATGTTTCTTTGTGCTTTTACTGTATTTTGAGGTGTAGTTCAACTTACTGAAAGCAAATGTAAAATAAATATTTCTAACTAGTGTGTTATTTGATATTAGAATTAAATTATTTTAAATGTACTAAATAGCAGCTTCATCATTACAAATGTGTAGCTACAAATATATTTAAATACATGACATACAAGCTTTAATAGAAATTACATTAAAGTATATTTTTGCAACATTCGGTTTCAAAGATAATAGAAATAATTATGAAATTACATATAAATGTGTATTTGTAAGTAATACTTAAGTGGGTTAAAAAGGCACCCTTAAATTCAATTAACTTCATTTAATATACATTTAAACTTACATTTTTATTTTAAATAACATGCAGTTAAGTGCAGGACAATGTTTCCATTAATCTTAAAACACAACACAATGCAATGCGTAATTAAATTAAAGAATTTGTGAAAAAATATTTTTTTATGATGAAGTAGCACTGACATAATAGCTCAGCATTAAATATGTGTTTACGCTATTAAAACCACCTCTAGGTCTTTCAGGTTCTGAACAGAACATGAAGAATAAACTTTATCCCATTCATCTCCATGTAAAGGCATGTACTGTACGTATCAACTGACAACCATCAAACCAAATCAGTCTGCGCAGCAGGAGCCTTTCATGTCACAGTAGATGTCCTCGTGTGTGCTCTGATATCTGTTCAGCTGTAGATATGAGGACACTGCAGGAAGACACAGTGGATCTCAACAGTAAGTGTCATGGCGTAAAATAGATAGCAGAGATGCTGGAGACGGAAAACAGAGACATGTTGAAGAGAGTGTTATAACACACACACACACACACACACACACACACACACACACACACACAGTCTAATCATGAAGCGCTGGAATGCTGGTCTTGAATGAGATGTCACACACGCACACACACACACACACTAGTCATTAACCTCATAGACACTTTCACCATGACAACAAGCCCTTTGGCAAACAGTTCAGGATGTTTACTGTTTCCTTTTCCTGTTCTGACTGACACAATGCATGACCTCTGACCTCACCCTCGCTGGCTTTGCTTACCACCCGCATTGAGGTTGTTACCTACCTAAACTCACACAAATGAGACCTGAAATTACAGTATGTGTCTTGTTGAGAAGAGTGTGATGCATAAACTACAATGGAAACATATTTACCGAATAAATTCTTAGTTGCACAAAAAAATAAGTCATGTGACCTGGCCTCAACAAATCATGTTGTTTTTGTGATATTCTGATTTTTTCAGAATATCACAAAATCATGTAATTCACAACTTGTATGGAAACATAATCATAGAGACTTGGACCAGTAAGAAGCTAGTGACCTCTCACAACACCCTAGCAACAGCATAATAACATGCTAAAACTCATCTCGTATTGTACTCATCAATATTGTAATGCATTACTTTTAAAAGTAACTTTCCCAAACACTGGACATGATAATGTGAACACAAACACATTATTCCCGTCTTTGTTGATATAAACGGACTGTTTCTAAAATTAGCTTCTCTCTCCCAAACTAAAGAGGAAAAGAAGGAAAAGAGGCAGAGCGCGAGTTAAAGTGGAAGAAGAAGAAGCCTCGATTGGATCCAGATGCGACAGCGATGGCTTACTCCATGTCATTATCCAATCAGAGCAGAGTTTGATCTCATTATCCAATCAGACAGCTGCGTGTCTGTGATGCCTGATCTCTGCAGGGAGTGCCGGTTTAAACATGAATGAAGCTCTCAGTCTCTGTGACTCATTAACTGAAAACACACATACACATGCGAAGTGTTATTGATAAAATGTGTGTGGTCATGGCAGAGATGGATATGTAACTCTATGAGCTGCCTTGCTGTCTACTGACTACATAAATACAGCCACGAACATTGGGTTCCAAGCACTAATGGCTCAAATGGACGGCTAGGTGACACAATCGCCATGTATCTTTACTAATATGTGTTTTTAATGCAAAGTCAGAAGTCTTAAATCTGTTTCAATGATATTTTAAGTTTTTGGAGAAACAGCTGAAAAATACACAATACTTCAAAAGAGACAACTGACAACTGAAAAAAGTCACTTACAATTATGGTAAAAGATGAGAACTAAACAGATTTATTGTGGTAATATTACAGCCCTCATCTGTCGTTTACAGTGAAATAAATGGTTGATTGTATAGAACTGCAGTTCTGACTTGAGCACCGCACGCAGAGAGACTGACACCTTGTCCTGTCTCCTCAGAATGTCCTCTTACGTGTCTCGAGCTTTCAGTTTAAACTTTGTGTTCAGCAGATGTAAGTCTGTTATAGCTCAAATAGACAACAACCCGTTTTCATTGGCTTAATGCATAGCTCGAGCTTCCAGATTTTTAGCTAGAAAGGTTCATTGTGACTTTACGCCCAGATACTAGATAGATCCTAGGAAATTTATACCATTGTAATATATATCGCCCAGCTCTAAAAGCGCTCTCTGTTAAAGCATTCTGCTTTAAAGGTTATAGAAATGAATTATTTTTTTATTTTTTTACTGTATGTGAAGCTACTAAATCTTTTACACTGATGCCAAACTATATGACATGGGTTACAAAATAAGACTTTTCCTGTATTAGTATTAGAGCCTTACACCATCATTCCCATTGATATAAGCGGCTGATCATTAAAAAAAAAAAAAAAAATGTCTGGAACCCCCATAGTGTAAAAAAATAAAATAAAATTTTAAATGTTTTCTCAGAATGTACTCTTTTTTCATTCAGTGTGGACATTGTGTTCACAGGAAATAGGCTAATTATTCACGATGGGCCACATCCAAAAATATATCAGCCGTATCTGATAAACAATAAAATTATCTACATTTCTGTCAGAAGTGTCTCAAGATGGTGTGTGCATACCAGATTTTGTGTGAATTACACAAAATAGTTTTATTTTTCATTTTTGGATTTGAATATTAATAATTGTCAGTATTGAATGAATTCTCGAGATTATTATTATATTTTAAAAAGCTGACTCGGGTTCACTAGGTTCACTAGTGTTCGGAACAGAGCGTAGCGTCTCTGCCTGTTTTCAAAGAGCTCTGTGTTTGCTGTGTTTCAGGAAAACAGATGTGTGTGAAAAGGCGTAACACACTACAATCAACTGAACGTCGGCTAAATACACACATCTGCAGAAAAGAGTAAACATCTTTTACATGCAGCCAATGACACAGTTTACAGATTGTAAACAATCAGAACCTGTGCCCATGTGAAAAGACTGAGAAAGACTAGGGCATTATACAAAAAAAAAATAAAAAAGACACTTGCCATATAAACTCTACATGCCACATACGTTATATAGTAGGAAACAGAAAATGTTTACTAAAACAAATGAAAGAAACTGTGTAACTTTTGTAAATTGGCTTGTGCTTTCAGTAATGAACTTATAATGAAAGTCTCTGGGACTTTGTGTTAGAGATTCCTCTAACAAAATATTGATCATCTCTGTTTTTCAAGTGCAAACAGTTTTAACTGTCGCTAAAATAGTGTAATTGTCCGTACAAGAAAAGAAAGAAAAAACGAGATCTATTCATTCTTGCTGTGGCTGACACTGTTTGTGCATGTTTTTAATGTACGTGTGTGCCTAAAATGTTGACAACACTGCAGTTTCTATTCTCTGCATATTTGGTTAAGTAAATTGCATGCATTTTGTTTTGTTTTGTTTAATGTAAGTGTGTGCCTAAAATGTTGACGACGCATCTTTTCAACAGACTTGAACAATAAGCTCTTCTGCTGTTGATTTGTGATGTTTACAACAGGAGGAAGACCACATACATATGGGCCACTTTTACCTGTTAATTAGAACAAGATGGACCTCAGCAGCATAATGAGTAGCAGGTTTGTGTTGAGTTGAGTTAGTTTGACCCCATGCAGAACAATCGCAGTACCCGTGTGAAGTTTGACAGGACTGTGTCGCCCTCTAGTGGCAGGTGCTCCTCAGTTATTTTGGGTGTCTCACTTGACACAATACAATACAGTTTTATTATTAGTTTTTCACAATCGCTATGACATTTTTTTCAATACTTCTAACAACTTTCCTAAACTCTTAACGCACCAACACACCTACGACACACAATTGGAAAAACTGTTCATTTCATGCTCAAAATCACATATTGTAAACTAAAATCCAACGCTAATTTTCAAAATAGAATAATACACTAACACAATACACTATGCCTACCATAACACTGCAAATATGTCTCAAAATCAAATAACTATTCCAAACTTTAAAGCATGTTCTCTTCCAACAGGAACATGTAGTCCATCATAACACAATGTTATAAAAACACTAACATCAGATGGAATTACAGAAACTGTATTGTTTTATATGCCTCAGGCCTGCCCTTATACAATAAACAATATATTGTATAGATCACAGATTGTGTTTTGCACTGCAGATTCTTTTGAAGCCTCTCTACATTTTTGGTTTAGTAAATGCATGCATTTTGTTTCTTTTGCTGCAGAAATTCAATACACAAATGAATGACCCATGCATCTCAGAGTAGCTTTATCGAATGTTCAGTTTATGAAAGAAGAAGAAGAAGAAGAAGACAGAATTGCTGCAGTAAAGGCTTTATTGGCAACAGGACATTACTGCAAGATAACAAAAATATGCAATATAGCTGCTATTTATTATGTAAAAATACAAAATATACAAACAGATAAATCCACATAATAATAATAATAATAATAAAGTCATTTGGCCACATGTTTTTCTCTGGCAAGGCATCTTGGGAAGAATCTTTTGGCATGCCTTATCCATCCCTGCAGTTTTCAGCTGTGATGTCTTGGCATGCAGCATCCATTGCTTCCAGGAAGGACATTTGGTGCTGTGGACGATGGTCAAAACCTACCTTCTCCAGGCTGAGAAAAACTCCTCAATGGGGTTGAGAAAAGGGGAGTAAGGGGCATCATCGTCGCATGGGCATCAATCCAGGCTGTTGACTTTCACTTCCTGTTTGTTGCTGCCATGTGGTTTGGTGCTCCATCAAGTTAATTCTTTATCAAATATTGTTTAATCTTAAAATCAATTTTATACACAATCATTTGTGTGAACATAGCCCCTTTCGTATTCTATGACAAAAATAATCGGAGCGCCTCCTTATCACTAGTTGTTGTTTTTTTTTTCTTTTTGATTTCCCAAATCCACTACTAGTTTACAGCCTTGCCAGCGTGGTTGACTCTAATCTTAAATTGCTTACACTCTGTTCACACTGTTTTACATTGTTTTACTCACTGTTTACTTGCTCTAATGGCAGACATGTGTCTACCTTTGAGTGCAGGTGAGGACATGTTTGAGCTGGAGGCCGTGGAGAAGCAGATCCACCTCCTGCTGGTGAAGCAGGCCCAGCTGGGAGAG